>NC_045544.1:54074965-54332465 GCF_009769535.1 Thamnophis elegans | reverse complement strand
GAAATAAAGGGAGACTAGTATAGATCTATTTCAAGCTATTTAGCTCTCATCAGCTCGCCATAGCTTGAAATAGATCTATACCAAGTCACCCTTTATTTCTTTGTCGGTAAAACATAAATTTAACACAAAAATAGTTTGTCGCAAAGCAACTGCCTGCAAAGACTCCTGGATTGGGGCTGAAAGGCAAAACTGGAAACAGTATGCTCCTCCTTTCCATAATTGGGTAGATGAGGTTGCCCTGATAGATCGGTCCAACCAGAGAAAAAACACTCTTTCATGAGTGGTTGATAAAGGGCATAAAAATAAAGACTGGGGTAGAGAAGCATAGAAGAATGTAAAGCAATTATAGTCTCCACTATAACAACTTTGGTCAGTAATATTTGTTTAACTATTTCACTCTAAAAGCCAATTGCATTTTTTTCAAATCAATTGCACTCCTTTATTTTTAATGCATCTCAATTTGAACCTATCCAAATTAGTTTGCTATAAAGTTATAAATAAATGTCCTAAGTGTTAACTGTTATATTTATTTGATCAATTTTTCCTCTTTTTGTTATAGTATTTTTTCTTTGTTGTTGTTGTTGCTAGTGTTGAGTGTATGTTTTTTTGTTACATTTTGTTTGTTTTTCTATTTTATTTTTTAATAATAAAACAATAAATAAGATAAAAAAGATATAAATGTACATTAAAAATGGGCCAAGTTATTGATCTCTTTACTAAACTAAGGCCTGGTTGCCCAGATGAATACTTTATCTCTTATCTTCTGTTTGGTTAAAAACACAAAGGTGACAGATTCACTCACAAATTTTTATTATCTAGCAACACATGCTTGTAGCAGAACAATATCTTTCAACAATGTTTGTTGAAGAGATAGAGGGTATTGTATGCTGATATTTAATTAGTTATTAGCTGCTACATTTGATGCTACATTTGTTTTTACTTGCATGTATTTTGGTTTGTGACCATAATAAAGTGCTGTGTGTGCGTGTACGTGTGAGATAGATAGATAGATAGATAGATAGATAGATAGATAGATAGATTGAGATAGATAGATAGATAGATAGATAGATAGATAGATAGATAGATAGATAGATAGATAGAGCGAGCTATCTATCAAGGTAGCAATAGCACTTAGACTTATATAGTGCTTTACAGTGCTTTACATCCCTCTCTAAGCAATTTACAGAGTCAGCACATTGCCCCCAACAATTTGATTCCTCATTTTACCCACCTTAGAAGGATGGAAGGCTGAGTTAGCCTTGAGCCTGATGAGATTCGAATTGCCAAAGTGCTGGAAACTGGCAGTCAGCAGAAATAGCCTGCAGAACTGCATTCTAACCACTGCACCACCATGGCCACAGATGTCACGCATAGTGGCATTATGATCACCACAGACATCACCTTGACTGTTTTGACACCTTTCATACATACCCCTGGGGATCCTCATAGCAACCGCAGTGTTTAGCTTACTATTCAGCAAAGTGCATAATGCAACATGAAATATTTCTATAGCCTGTATATTCAGTTCATACCATAAAGTAGACACCTCATGTTGCATCATGTACACTAAGCAATAGACTAGAGATAAAAGGATTTAATCACATCTGATCCTCACTGAAAATTCAATTGAATTTTTTTTTTTTAAAAAAAAACAAGGCTCCTCCACTTTTCTCAGCTATTCACTTCCTGCAATTATCCCGTTGCTTTATTTTGTAGATACTTGTTCCCAAAACTAACTTCCCTTGACATCAGATGGCAATTGATAGAGGTGGTGGGATTTTTCTTTTTCTTTTTTTGCTTTGTTTTGGAAATGAAATGTAGCCATTTTCTCAGATGGCAGGAAAATTATTTCTTTTTAGTCCTTTACAATAAAGCTTTGAATTGCATGTTGTTAGCGCTAACTGAATTTCTGTACAGAATTTCTCCTTAAGAAAAGAAAAAGGAGCAGGCATAGAGTTTTTGCCACTCTCACAAGGTAGAAGAGTGAGCAGCAATAATTTGTTGTTCAGAAAAAAAGGAAATGTTCTTTACTTCAAGTACCTGAAATAGTGGCTGAGCAAGTAGCAATGAACATCTTGTCAAGGCAGAATAGTTTTGCACTATTTTTAAAAAAATCTGAGTTGCCCAAAGAAAATTCTTTTCTAGAATGAGGTTTGTTACTCATCATTTTTATAATACCATTTTATGCACAGACTACCATTTTAGTTCCTTCCATCCATGACATGCACCCAGTGAAGTTAATTTTTTTTAAGGAATACTGAAACTGCAAGGAAGTTGTTGTTGTTATTGTTGCTGTTGATGCTAGTGTGCTGACTGGATCTCAAATGATTCTGGTGTCTTTCCATCCAAATCAATGGTGATATTCAGCCGGTTCAGACTGGTTCAGACGAACCAGTAGTGACCCCGGTGCTATGCCATCCAATTTAGCCATGTTTTCTAAGCTGCGTGCATGCATGCAAGCTGTGTGCGTGAGCAAAGCACATGCATGGAAGACCACACATATGCGCAGAAGGCATGCAAGTGAGTGTGCACACACACACATGTTCACATTTTTGGCGTGCTGCAAACGGGTGGCAAAATTATGTGATTCCCATCTCTGATCCAAATCCTCCCAGGACTAACACTGGCTAACTTTTCACTATTTGTCAGTCATTGAAATGCTGCCACCATCTATGTGAGAAAGACATAGCAACCGAATCAATAGCAATAAACAACATGAATAGATTTGTAAGACACTCAAGATTTCCTGCCTGAAGTAATCATTTTTCTTTGCTTGATGGTAAGATGGCCACAAAGGTCTACATTCCACACCCAGGCTCACTATCCTGTTTGAAACCTTGTTTATCCACCCAACTTGCAAACTCACACATATTGCACAGAACTTTTACAAAAATGATGGCTGAGACACTAATTCCACTCAGATGCTAAAGCACCTTAAATAACAATGGAAAACAGAGCTAGTAAAGGCCACTTCCAAAATGCTTAGATTGTTCTGGTTACCAAATAGAATTTCTTAAAAGGTCTATTCATTGTCCCAAAGGTGCTTTTTCGAGACGCAACTGGACTTTCTGGTTTTTCTTTGAAGATGTTTCACTTCTCATCAGTGGTGGGTTTCAAAATTTTTTACTATGGGTTCTGTGGGCATCACTTGGTGGGCATGGTATGGCTTGGTGGGCATGGCTTGGTGAGCGTGGCAGGGGAAAGATACTGCAAAATCCCCATTCCTTCCCCACTACCTGTTGATCGTCGGGTGCACTTCAAGGTCTTACTTACCACCTATAAAGCGCTCCATGGTAGTGGATCTGGCTATCTGAGAGACCGCCTCCTGCCAATTACCTCCCTGCGTCCCATCAGATCGCACAGGGTAGGCCTCCTCCGAATTCCATCCGCCAGTCAGTGCCGACTGGCGACTACGCGGAGGAGAGCCTTCTCAGTTGCAGCTCCGACGCTATGGAACAACCTCCCCGTGGAGATCCGTACCCTCACCACAGTCCAGGCCTTCCGCACAGCCCTCAAGATCTGGCTATCCCATCAGGCCTGGGATAGGATTTATTCTCACCCCGCCCGAATGTTGAGTGAATGTTGTGTTTTTATGGTTAATTTTTTTTTTATTCACATTTTTTTTTCTTTTAAGTCTTGTCTTGCACTCCCTTCCCCCCATTGTTGTAAGCCGCCCTGAGTCCCCTCAGGGAAAAGGGCGGCATATAAATGCTCATTAAAATCTAAAATCTAAAAAACTTCACCAACCTGCTTTCCAGCTCCATTCCTCTGTTCAGGGCATAGATTAACCATCCCCAGTTTGGTGCCCTCCAACAGTCATGCTCTCTGGATAATCTTAACATATTTGAAAGACACTAGGTCAAGGAATACTTTGACTTACAAGATGATCTTTTCTTTGCCTGGGGCAGGCTTGAACTGCAAAGCCCTCAAATATCACAGCTATTAAGATTAGAGTATTCTCTAATCTAATCTATACCACTCTAATACTGTATTTTTATACTTTTGGCCTCATACCATTATATTGGGAAATGCTAATAGAAAATAATTATGTCCAGCTAGTAGTTGCATGCTAATTAATATCTTTTCTCCTGTGCTTCTGAATCAGAGCTACAGCTCCAGTCAACTCTAATCTTTAAAGTCAAGTTGCTGAACCACTGTCTAAGATACATGGTATTTTTTGCTGGTAAGGAAGTCTGTTTCTTTTCTGAATCATCTCATTGCAAAACAAACAAGCCACAAGAAAACCTTGAATAACTACCCATCTCAGAGAGAGAGAGAGAGAGTAGTTTAAGGAATAAAATACAAGGCATGGAATAGTAGAACCAGGATGGTTGGCAAGAAGGGGAAGGTATAAAAAGGTATAGTAAATGAATTTAGTGTAAGCTAGTTTTGATTGTCCTTCCATATCTTTTTCTTATCTCAGTCCAGTGGTGGGTGGCCCCAATTCGGCCCAGATTGGGTGAACCGGTAGTAGCAATGGCGGAAGGCTCCACCTACCCGCCTGGACAGTGTTGCACGCACATGCAAGCAAACCGGTAGTAAAAAAAAAAAATAGAAACCCACCACTGTTTCAGGCCTTTCATTTTGATGGCTTACTATTTCTTAATCCTTTTCCAGGCTCTTACTCATGTACCTTGTCCCAAATGGGAACAGGGGGATGTATGTATGTAGTATGTATGTATGTATGTATGTATGTATGTATGTATGTACTAATGTTTATAATTCCTAATATGTTGTTATGAGGTGAAGCAAGAATAGAAATCAAGCAGAAGTAACTGATGGATCATAATGCTTAATGCTGCCGAGATGCTCTTTACCCCTTCAATCATTAGGGTGACAAAGCTGGAGCCAGATTTCTCTCATTTTAAACAAATTCTAAGGAACCAGCTTGGTATAAGGCTGGAAACTGAGATATCATCTCAGGAACGAAATCAGTTGGTGATCATAGACCAGTCACTCTCCCTCAGCCCTAGGAAGAAGGCACTGGCAAACTAAAAATATTGCAAGAAAATTGCAGGAACCTGTTCAAACAATTGCCAGGGGTTAAGACTGACTTTGAAGCACTTCCAAACCGAAACAAGTTTTAATTAATATTTGGTGTAACATACTCACTTGAAGCCTTGCAAGAACCAGTATGGCACAGTGGTTAGCTGGATGTGTCCTGGGGAAACTCAGGTTCCAGTCTACCCTTAGCCATAGAAACTTATTGGTAATTTTTGGACAATTATCAAAACATGATTGTTGTGGGGTAAAGTGAGAGAAGAATGTACTATGCATCCTGCCCTAAGTACTGAAGACATTATTTAAGCCAGGGGTGCCAAGCATATTGTGTCTTTCCCCCCCCCTCACTAAACCGGGCATGGGCCGTGGCCAGCGCATGACGCATCTGGACCATGGGCCACGAATCTGACAGTTCTGATATAAATCTATGGTGGCACAGTGGTTAGAATGACTCCGCCCACTTCCAGGAGTTCAATCCTGACTGGCTCAAGATTGACTCAGGCTTCCATTCTTCCGAGGTTAGTAAAGGAGGACCAGATTGTTGGAGGCAATAAGCTGGCTCTGTAAACTACTTAAAAGGCTCTGTACAACCCTATGAAGCAATCTACTGTATGGCTACTTGCTATTGTAATAAATACATACCGTATTTTTCGGTATGCATTTATTACATACCTTGCCAGCCCCCAGGAACACTCTGGAAAGCCTCCTAAAGGCTATGCACAGACATTTTGGTGAAGGGGGCAAGGTTTTGGGAGGCAAAAAATGCTGTATTCAGTGTATAAAATGCACCCAGATTTTTCAGCCTCTTTTTTGAAGGAAAAGTTACATCATATACACTGAATACAGCATTTTTGCTCCCAAAATCCTGTCCCCTTCACCAAAATGCTGCCACATAGAGTGTTCCTAGGGGCTGGAGAGGGCAGAAATGCATGAAAAATGAGGGGGGGGTTGCTCAATTTTGCCTCCCCCCCCCAGCCCCAAAGAGCACTCTATAAGCCTCCTAAAGGCTATGCATGTATTTTTGTATTTGTATTTTATTAATATTTATAGGCCGCCCTTTTTCCCCGCGGGGACTCAGGGCGGCTTACATAAAATAGGGAAGGGGGGGTGTAAACAATAAACATAAAACAATACATAAGAGTAAAATAGTACACAACATTCATTCTTCATCGGGTGGGGACAGATTGTGATCTTATCCCAGGCTGATGGGATAGCAGGTCTTGAGGGCTGTGCGGAAGGTCTGGACGGTGGTGAGGGTACGAATCTCCATGGGGAGATCGTTCCAAAGGGTCGGAGCTGCTACTGAAAAGGCCCTCCTCCGTGTAGTTGCCAGTCGACACTGACTGGCGGATGGTATTCGGAGGAGGCCCAATCTATGTGATCTTATAGGTCGTAGGGAGGTAATTGGCAGGAGGCGGTCTCTCAAGTACGCAGATCCACTACCATGGAGGGCTTTATAGGTGGTGAGTAGCACTTGAAGCGCACCCGGAGATCAACAGGTAGCCAGCGCAGCTCGCGGAGGATAGGTGTTATGTGGGCGAACCGTGGTGCGCCCACAATCACTCGCGCTGGCCGCATTCTGGACTAGCTGAAGTCGCCGGATGCTCTTCAAGGGCAGCCCCATGTAGAGCACATTGCAGTATTCCAGCCTAGAGGTCACAAGGGCCCGAGTGGCTGTTGTGAGAGCCTCCCGGTTCAGGTAGGGTCGCCAACTGGCGTACCAGGCGAACCTGGGCAAATGCCCCCCTGGTCACAGCCGTCAGATGGTGGTCGAAAGTCAGCTGTGGATCCAGGAGGACTCCCAAGTTGCGAACCCTCTCTGAGGGGTATAAAATTTGACCCCCCAGCCTGAGCGATGGAACACTGGTCGAATTTTTGGGAGGGAAACACAACAGCCACTCGGTCTTCTCCGGGTTGAGTACAAGCTTGTTAGCCCTCATCCAGTCCCTACGGCTTCAAGACCCCGGTTCACCACGTCCACCGCTTCATTGAGTTGGCACGGGGCGGACAGATACAACTGAGTATCGTCCGCGTATTGATGGTATCTTAACCCGTGCCTCCGAATGATCTCGCCCAGCGGTTTCATGTAGATGTTAAATAGTAGGGGGATAAGACGAACCCTGCGGCACCCCGTATGTTAGGGGCCTAGGGGTCGATCTCTGCCCCCCAACTAACACCGACTGCGACCTGTCCGAGAGGTAGGAGAGAACCACTGCAAAACAGTGCCTCCCACCCCCACCTCTCGCAGTCGTCGCAGAAGGATACCATGGTCGATGGTATCGAAAGCCGTCGAGAAGGTCAAGGAGAACCAGGATGGAGGCGTGGCCTCCATCTCTGGCTCTCCAGAGATCATCGGTCAATGCGACCAAAGCGGTTTCTGTGCTGTAACCAGGTCTGAAGCCCGACTGGAAGGGGTCAAGATAGCTGGCTTCCTCCAAGGACCGTTGAATGGAAGACCACCACCTTCTCAACAACCTTCCCCACAAAGGGGAGGTTGGAGACCTGGACGATAGTTGTGAGAACAGCTGGATCCAAAGATGGCTTCTTCAGGAGGGGTCTCACCACCGCCGCTTTAAGTGCGGCGGGGAAGTGCCCCTCCCGAAGAGAGGCGGTAACAACCGCCTGGATCCAGCCTCGTGTCACCTCACTGCTGTTGGCAACCAGCCAGGAGGGACACGGGTCCAGTACACAGGTGGAGGCACTCACAGCTCTCATGGCCTTGTCCACGTCCCCAGGGGCAACATCCTGAAACTCAACCCAGGGGCGACTCTACCCAATTCATCCTCTTGTGCCTCGGCTGGAACTGCAAAGGTGGAGTCCAAATCCGACCTGAAACCGAGCAACTTTGTCCGTTAAGAATTGGGCCTAATCCTCAGCTCTACCCTGCAAGGGTTCCCCCGTATCCCTCCTATTCAGGAGGGAACGGGTATCCTAAACAGGGCGGCTGGGCGAGACTCAGCGGACGCACCAAAGGTGGCATGTGAGATCTTTTTGCTGCCCTAAGTGCCCTGATGTACTCCTTGGTGCAAGTTGTTAAAAGTGCCCGGTTCGTTTCGGACTTATCGGACCTCCAAGGTGCTTAGGCGTCTCCTCGGCGCTTCTTCTCCGGAGCTCCTCCGGTGAACCAAGGAGGCCTCCGGGAATCCGCCGACCCGGAGGGGCCATAGTGGCGCAATCCGGTCAAGGGACTCCGATTGCTGCCGAGTGCCAGGCAGCAACCAGAGTCTCTGACGAACTGTGGGCGAGAGTATCAGGATAACCCCAAGCTCCGTCTGGAACCTCAGAGTGGTCATCAGTCGCCTGGGGCGGAACCACTGGTCGGTTCCTCCTCCCTACAGTGGGGGTTTGGCCTCCGGAAGTCAAGCCTCAGTAGGCAGTGGTCCTGACCACGACAGGGGATGATCTCATTACACCTCAGACCAAGATCACAAGTCTACTGCTCCGAGAGAAATACGAGGGTCGAGCATGTGACCCGCTGAATGGGTTGGGCCCCGAATTACCTGGGTCAAGCCCATGGCTGTCATGAAGCCATGAACTCCTGCGCCCCATCAGAGTGTTCACCGAGCGAAGGCAAAATTGAAATCCCCCAGGACCATAAGCCTGGGGAACTCAATTGCTAGCTCGGCTACTGACTCGAGGAGCGAGGGGAGGGCTGCTGCAACGCTGTTGGGAGGCAGGTACGTTAGCAGCAGACCCCACTTGACCCTTGAGGTCCAACTTCACAGCAGGGACTCCCACCCGACAAGCTCCGGAGCAGGGATCACTACGAGTGTTTGCTAAAGACTCCCGGATAACGATTAGCCACACCGCCACCCCTTCCCTGGGCTCTCGGCTGATGACAGCACCTGAAATCCGTCTGGGCACATCTCTACGAGGGGGACTCCTCCCTCCGTGCCCAGCCAGGTTTCAGTAATACATGCCAGATCTGCCCTCTCGTCTAAAATTAGTCCCGGACGAGGGGAGCCTGTGAACACACAGATCTTTTTTTGACAAAAAACCGTCCCGTTTTTTGTGAAAAGTGGCAATTTTTGGGAGGTCTGCAGACGGCAAAAACTTTTTTTAATTTGCCTCTTATACTCGAGGTGTCGTTTATACTCTGAAAATACGGTAAATGCGATTAACCATACAAAATGTTGCAAAATTCTTTGACCATTTTAACATGTTTAAAAACTGGTTTCCACTTTAAGGGTTCCATGGGTCTTCATCTGGAAGAGGGCATATGCTTTGATGTTTGCCACACTAGACTTTTTACTAGAACCTTTATATGGTTGATAGGGAGGGGGGATAAAATTGACTGTTTCTGTAACCAGATCATTTAATGGTATTCATCAAACTGTAGAGTGAATTGTCTCCTGCACTGTAAGACTTCAGGAATGCATGCAAACAGCCATCTGCAAGATTGGTTTTCAGTGCAAAGATCCATCTTTCAAGGGATCACAGGAAGTAACTAAAAGTACTAGAAAGTAACTAAAAAGTTCTTTGCCCTAATACATTCAGTGATGAATTGTTTCTAAATGGAAGTAGCTCAGTTGTTGCCAATTCTGTGTTACTCTCATTGCTTTATGGGAAGGGAAGAAGGAAGGAAGGAAGGAAGGAAGGAAGGAAGGAAGGAAGGAAGGAAGGAAAAAGGGAGGATTAAGAAAGGAAACATTAGGTATAATTTCAACTATAAAAAGTAATCTGCATTTGCATATTTGACTTTTTTTATTGGATTATGAATGAGATGGCTGGATGGAATCACTGAAGCAGTCAACATGAGCTTAGGTGGATTACAGAGGCTGGTAGAGAACAGGAAGGCCTGGAGGAACATTGGTCCATGGGGTCACGATGGGTCAGACACGACTTCACAACCTAACAACAATAATTGGATTACATCCTTAGGTTGTTCATTTGGGGTGATACAATGCTTGATTCCCCAGTTTGATACAAATAAGGTTTACTATTCTTTAAAAATTATGGAAACAGTCTAGTGACTTTTATTATTTTCTGGCTGAATTCAGATTAAAGCAAGATTTTCCACAGCTGTGCTTACAGAAACACACAGAGGCTCATAAATAAATATAACCATACAAATATAAAGATATATGTTTTTGTAGCAGAACTGTGGCAGAGCAGTAATTCTTTGCTTTGAGAAGAAATGGCCTCATAGAGTGAAAAATGCTTGTCAAAAACTGTATCTGTGTTTCTCCAACTGGATACAACCAACACATTTTGCAGGGGCCGTTCAAGGTTCCTTGTCCTGCAGTCCTTGAGCAGTTAACATCTTATATATCATGTCCAAGATTTTTTTAATTTAAAAGCCTAGAATTTATCTTTTCTCTTCAAACTCTGATTACTTAGCAAATAACTGGGGGTCAATGCCGAAGTAATTATAATGCCACAGTTTGCATTTCCAGTTTGAAGCATTGACTTGTCCATTTGTTTGTCTAACTTTTGGACCCTTCAGTCCGGGAGTGTATGAACCTCCTGCCACAATTCATTTTGGTTTTGGCCTTCCCGAGTTTCTGTGCTAATACTCAGTTTCCCACATTATGGAGAAAAAAATAACCAGCAGGATATATCCTATTTGGGCTGTGGTTCTACAGAATTGATAGTTTCAGACTCACTGTTAGAAACTTATTTTAGTATTTCCTGATTCCATACCCTTGGGATAGGACAAACATTCACTAATCTATTATTTTGATAGGGATTCTTAAGCATTCAGCTTATATATACATACTACATACATACATACATACGTGTGTGTGTGTGTGTGTGTGTGTGTGTGTATGTATGTATGTATGTATATATGTATATATGTATATATGTATATTATATGTATATGTATATGTATATGTATATGTATATGTATATGTATATGTATATGTATATGTATATGTATATGTATATGTATATATGTATATACATCTGTGTGTTTGTGTGTGTTTGTGTGTGTGTGTTCCAGCATAACTGTCAGCCTCTGCTTTGCTGCTGCTTCGGCTGCCATTGTAACGGGGGGGGGGGGGGCATGGTATTTGGGAGGGGAATCATGATGTGCTGGAGGAAGATTCTAGACGCTGACCTGACCATCTTACTGCACATGTGGAGGAAGGGAGTTTCCCGCCAAGGTTAACTGTCCGGCATTCCATCCTGGTGATGTCTTTTGAAGTTATCTCCCACCTGACAGTTGGGTGCATTATAATTGGACTATGGACTGGGGTGCCAAGGGGAGGGGATTGAATTATACATGATATTCTTAGCTTTCGCGCCTAATTAACCAGATTCAGCTTAGCTTTGCTACTGTTCGTTTATAATTAGTAAAAGTACACTTAATTTCAAACAAATGGAGTTGAGTGGTTTCTTTCCTGATTACTAAATGAAGTTGCAGCTGACAATAACTCTGGAATGCCTCAAGCAATTTCAACCAAACTTGGTACACAGACGACTTACTCTCTGGAAACAAATACTGTGAGGGGTAAGATACCCGTAAGACCCCTCAGGGTGTGGGTTCTGTTACGATGCAGCATGTTGTGCCTTCAAATGGATTCTACTGTACTGCTATAAAATGGATTCTACTGTACATTGCAGTGGAGTTGCCATGGTAACAGCTTCACAGTACCCCACAAGGGGGTACCCTCTGGTAAGGGGGAAAATCCAACATTAGAAATTACGTTTGGTCTGATGATTTTTTCCCCCTATAAATAAACACCCGAACAATGCCAGATTATCAGCTAATAAGCAATAAAACATTTCTTTCTAAAGGCATACATAAGCATAGCGTTTCTAGACTCCAGAAAGAATTATATGAGAAGTGTTGTGTATTTTTGACAATAGTAGTGAAAAGAGTAAAGTAATGTACAGATTCTTTTTTAATATTGCTAGTACGAAACGGTTTCACAAGGAATACATTGCCAACCAAAAGATGCCAAAGGACATGAATTCAAACAAGTAACAACTCCAATATGAGAAATCGGAATATTGCACTTAGCCTTCTGTATGGATGAGAGACTCCATAAGAAGTTATCCCACTGACATACAGAAAAAATACCAAACGATAATTGTCATGAAGAACATAAAGTCTGAAATATAAATGCCTGCGTGCCTGCCTGCCTCGCCATTTAAGAAAGATAATTTGCATCCAAGTCAGAAGTAGCTAATTCCAGCTTGGGAGGATAAAATCATAGCTTGGCATATCCCAAGACAAACATACCGTAGACAACTTCCTGAGATTTATGGTGTTTCCAGAACAGCCAAATTAATGTAATAAATACTTGCTTGAGAAACATGCACTAAACCTCCAAATGAGCCAAAGTTATTTGTTTCAACCACTCCCACCACAATTTTTTTTCATTAAACAAAGAATTGCATCCAACCATCTGAACTTGCAAAAAAGTAAATCGAAGTGGCCTACTTTGTATTCATTCCTGGCTTTGCTTGTCTCTAAATGAAACAGGGAGACAGGACAAAATGACAAGCATTCCATCTCTCTTCTCAGGAACCTTTCTGGGTTCAATTTTCACCCCACGGTTGTAACTCACAGAACTGAAACAGGAGGGGCTCTCTGCCAATTTACAAGAGTTGATAAGGTACAGGGTGGGTATTCAGACAATTGTTAGACAGCACATGAATTGTTTTCACCCCCATTTTATGACTTAGTTAAAGAACAAAAATTGCAGATGGGGGGGGGGGGGGGGGCTATCAAAATATTCTTTTTCAGGTAAACCTGTCTGACCAGTGTTGGGTTTCAATTTATTTTACTACTGGTTCAATAGTGCGTTCGTGCAACGCTACTGCGCATGCGCAGAAGCATCCGGGCAGATGGGCGGAACCTACCACTGCCGCCACTACAGGTTCACCCAATCTGGGACAAACCACCAGAAACCCATCTCTGTGCCGACACTGGAAAATAAATAAAATTAAGTGCATGTAAATGCTTATTATTTTAGCCATCTCCTTTCCTGTTTTTTTATGTCTTCTTAGTCACAGGAAATCAGATTTTAAATAAAAAGAAACAAGCCACAGAAACCAAATTAATTGATTATGCAGGATGAGCCTCAGTAAATGTCCAATTTAATGTGTAGCAAAATATATGTGTACCATTCAAAATAATGAACCAGGTTAAAAATCACCCATGTTATACAGCCAGATGGGATTTGACTAACAATATGTTAATGAGATCTTCAGACAGAGAGAAATAAAGGCTTTCTCTATCACCTCTAAGCAGGTCATGTGTAGAAAACCAAGGTAATAAATTATACACAGGTTAGAATATTTTGGGATGGGAAAGTGATCAGTCAGCATTCTAAAAGACACACAGAGAGCAAAGTGATTCATTAAGCACAACAAAATGTAAAGTTTGAGCCTATAAGTCAAAAAAATAAATTAAAACAATACAAAATGGATGCATTTTTGCTATCCATGTTTACATGTAGTCCTGCTTTAGCAACTGTAATTGCACCAACTCAGTCATTAAGCAAAGCAGTCACTAAATGAAACTGCAGTTGTGTTATGACCTTACTTCAGCTTTCCATTGCTTTATAGAACTCATAGGTCCCAAATGCAAGGATTAATCATAAAGTTACTTGTTCATCATCATCACTGCAAGCAGTCATCGAACAAGGCAGTTGCTAAATGAGGATAACCTGTATAAGTGCTGTAAGAGTTTCTAGAGCTGGTTTCGGCTTCTGCAGTGTAGATTCACAATAATTGCTGGATAAACTTTTCTTGACCTCCTCTACTCTTTGGGTACAGAATCATTATTCCACAACATTCAGATGATGAGGGGAGTCATAGTCTAGTTTCAAGACAGACAAGCAAGGGTATGTACATTTGTAATCAATTAGTAGCTCAGGGTCTCAGACATGGTTAATATTATGAACCTCTTCGCTGGGTTCTTGGGATTAATTCAGAATTTGGTATTCTAATTCTCACTTCCAGCAATTGATTCCTATTATGTGCTAATTATTATTGGAGTCAGTCTAACTCTGTGGAAATGGCAAGTCATTATGTAAACTTCTGAGGTTGAATTTACAACACACCATGTATGTGTGTATACACAAACACAAACACACACACACACACACACACACACACACACACACACACACACACACACAGCAATGCTTTTCCAAAGGGAAGGGACCATAACAGAGAAGGCACACTTCTTCAGTCCCATAAGATGACTTTTAATTGATTAGAGCATGAATGATTATGTGAAGGAAGGGACACAACTGACACACATTGTGTACCTGTGCAAAGGCCCTCCTATGCTAAAGTGCATGAAGGTCCTGGATCAATGACAGTGACAGATGAAGCAAGAACCAAATGTCATAAATAATTATTTCTCTTTTTGGATAAACTGAGATTGCCTTATGAAAACAGCAGTTATAATTACCAGACTTTCAATGCTATTAAGGGACTTTTAATTTTAATATCTCTATTTGTATGGAATAAAAACATTTTTTTATTATTCCCTCAAGGCTCATCTCCTGATCCAGTATGTGTCTCTTTTAAAATCCTGGCAAGTTCTTGAATCAAAGTGTGGTAAGCAAAAGTGAATTTCTCCAGCTTTAAAAATTGCCACATATATTTGGACATTAATAGGGAATGAGTAGGATTTTTGATTGGAAGCCACATAAAAGATTGGTGTTATGAAGTAACCTTAATCTGGATATGGGAAGAGGGATGTTTTATTTGTAGTTTTTGGCCAAAGAATCAATAGCTTGAATAAGTTGATCAGCAATGAGTATTTTAAGCATTTTTAAAGTTATTATTACATACATATCTCATCATCTGTTTGCTAATACATACATCAATTCTTGATAGAACAATATGATCCAAATGTTTCAGAGGAATCTATATACTTGGATGTCTAATAGATGCTGCATTTGAAGTAAAATCAACAATTCCATTTTACATAAAATTAAGGAATATAATGAAAATTAACATTGATAATAGATGTGTAAGGCCTGCAGTCATGTTCCTTTTGGATCTTTGGCCTGCTACACTAATATTCTATTCTGCTATGCTGTTTCATTAGTGGGGAATTGGGAGGGGGGATAGTAAGGAGTAGAATGTGATGTTGCCAAAATAAAATTCCTTTCGAGAATCCAAGGTCATTCTTGTCTCTACACCTCTGCACCTGACCGGAATTGAATGGGTGGAACTGCCAGCATGGCAATGGAAGATTGGACCATGTGATGGACATGTGGGGGTGGGGGCAAGATCTCGAACTTTCAACTGGGTGGGGAAAACCAGGAAGCTTTCAGATTTGGTATTTTCCCAGATGTGCCAACATGACTCTCTTAATAAATTGGAACTTTGAGTAATGCTTTGACTTGGACTCTGATTTAATTTTGGATGCTATTTGGAACCCTGACAAGATGTGACCCCTGGAATATGTAATAAGGATATCCAATCTTGGGAAATCAGTGAGTCAAGCTTTAAATGACAAATGTACTTCTTGTCACTTGTCACATATTGTTGTTTCATATTTACTGAATACTTTAAAAAAGGATTATCTGAATTCATGCACTGCCATTGCTGGAACTTTGAGGACTCTTTAACACATGATCTGGTCCTATTCTCTTTTGCATCACTTTTGGTCTCAAGCTATGATGTATCTTAATACAATGTTGGAAGAAAACACCATTGTTGAAGATATAAATGTGATGTTGAACTATCGATTGAATTTCATGTTCTATCAAGTCTGGAAATCAGCTAAAAGAATCATACTATGAAGACAGAAAGAAAACCATGTTGCAGGTGTCAAAAATAGTGGATTCTTTGTCAATTTAAAAATATTTCTACAGTGTAGAAATGAAAAATGGAACATATGTTGTACTTAGATTTAGCAATAGGTTAACAATACTAAATTAGGTGCATATTCATAGTACAAGTCGGTTTTTAAAAAAGTTCCGTACATATTACTTACTTTTGCCTATATATTATTGTTATTGTTATTTTTGCATTATTTTTGTATTATTAATTGATTTACATTTTTAAAATAATCAAATATTATCAAAACTTCCTGGAGAAGGTCTACTCTCGGGTGGTTTGAGTCCTATCACCGCGTGACAGAATGAACTTCCATCACTTGCCTCAACTCCTGCCAACCTAGCAGTCTGAAAACATGTAAAATTGCAAGTAGATTAATGGGTACCACTTTGGTAGGAAAGCTTTGTGCTGCAATGTGATGTCATGCTGATCACATGACTGCAAAATTATCTTTCAACAGTACTGGCTCAATGGCTTAAAGAAATAGAGGTGAGCACCACCACCACGACTAGCGGGGGGAAATCAGCAAGAACACCTTTATATTTTCTCTTTTATGAATCTCTCTTCTTAATAGCCTAAGCCAATTCCTTGCAAGCAGCTTTTGGAATTTGGTGGTATTGTATAAAACTAGAATAAAGGAACTAACATACTGTACAGTGTTTTTGAGAGAGCAACAACATAGCAGTTGAATTACTCTTGGTGCAAGGATTAATTTTGCAGATCCATAACTCAATATATTTAAAAGAAGACCATAGGTTGCAATTCAGTTACAGTTCAAACTGAAACTGTAGAATTAGGCTAGACAGAGATGCTATGTTTCCAGGATTATGGAGAACATAAATATAAGGCTTGCAAGAGTGATAATCTAATTTAAGATTCTCTCCATTTGCAGAAATCCATTACTACAGCATCCAGCCTCTTTTAACATGTCCAATGAAGGAGAGTTTACCATATCCCAAGACTGACTATTCTATTGTTGAGCACCTCCCACCCTTAGGACCTCCATTTAAACCTAGACTCTGTCATATAAACCCATTATTTCAGGGTTATTTTTATTTTATTTGGTTCTTTGTTTATCAAATTTGCCATCCAATATTCAGTTCAGGCAACTATGAGTAGCCAGAGTTCCTACAGCATAACATGTATATTTCATCTAGGCCAGGGGTGTCAAACTCAAGGATCGTGGGGTACTTAGATCTGGCCCACAGGACCTCCTGGAAACAGTGAAGGACCAACCTGCTTTGCCTCTGCCAGTGAAAACGGAGCTAGCGCGGCCCTCCTGAGCTCCATTTTCACTGGCAGAGGGTGGCAGGAAGCCATTGCAACCGAAATGGAGCTTGGGAGCCCGTTTTCACAGGCAGAGCAGTCAGGCCACCATAGACGCCCCTGACATGAGTGACATTGAGCTGGCCATGCCTAGGCCCTGGTCACACCCATCCCAACCCCCCAAGGTCAAACACAACCCTGATGCATCCCTCAATGAAATTGAATGTGACACTACTGATCTAGGCATATTGAGATACAAAGGTTGATTCCACAAATGAATTCATGGCTATGTGGGTAGCTGTTGATTTGTGTCCATTAATCACTTGTGCCAAGAAAATCCTTGTTTGTTTTCCAAATTTTTAAATATTTTCTTTTTTTTAACTATAAAGCAAAGGATGGTGATATATGTACATAAATGAGTAAATAATGCACTTATCAAGCTAGAACAAGATGGACCGTTTCCCTGAAGCATTGCCCGTTAAAAAAAAATACTGAAACCAAACAGAGTTTGTTTTCCTACTGAGTACTAAAACTAAGATTGCCAGGGGTGTTGTATTTTTCTCCATTTATTTCCTCTGACCATTTTTATCTTTCAAATTTAGAGAAGTGAATATTAATTTCTGCAGATGAGAAATGCTTAAACAAAATTATTCTGAAAATTTTATCTACATTTTATTGTCCAGAATAAATAAATACAGATTTTTCTTATTCCCAAACCAAGTGAGACTCTGGGAAAGAAAAATATCAGGGAAGTAGAAGAAGGCCCTAGCAACACTAAGACTACTATAGGATGATGTCTGAAGCAACTGGTGGATTTGTTTCCTCACACTCCAGGAAGAGGAGAGGAGCTGTTGTGTAAAGAAAGTGTTTACATATTTTTATCTCTTTTTTTTTACAAACCAGAGGATCAATCTACTAGGCCAAGTTAGCAAAACATTTTTTTAAATGTATTTTTTAGTATTTTTTTAGTATTTTATTAGGATTTATAGGCCGCCCTTTTCCCTGAGGGGACTCAGGGCGGCTTACAATCATTAGGGAGGGGGTGCAATTCAAAATAAACAATATGTGAGCCAAATAAAATAATAAAAATACAACTTGCATTCAACATTCAACACTCGGGTGGGGCAAATTAGAGGCTTATCCCCAGGCCTGTTGGGATAGCCAGGTCTTGAGTGCTGCGCGGAAGGCCTGGACGGTGGTGAGGGTGCGTATCTCGACGGGGAGATCGTTCCACAGGGTCGGAGCTGCAACAGAAAAGGCTCTCCTCCGTGTAGTCGCCAGTCGACATTGACTGGCGGATGGAATTCGGAGGAGGCCCAGTCTGTGCGATCTTATCGGTCGGAGGGATATGTATAGCATTCCTTGTGCATTTACAACAACTTGAGGCAGGATATGAAACTAATAATGCAGACCCAGATACATTTTCCTCTCCAGGTTTCTATCTTAATATAATTTCAAGAAATATCTGCTGAAGGCCTGAATCAGTGGTGGTATTCTGCTGATTCTTACCGGTTCGAGCAACCAGTATCAGCGGCTGCTGGAGGCTCCGCCCACCCAATGTAATTCGCGACCTTCTGTGTATGCCAGCATGCTCACATTTGCAAACCAGTAGTGAAGGTAAGTGAATCCCACCACTGGCCTGAATACCTGTATCATGATCTTTGGGATTGTGAGCACTTTTGGAATCTTGAGGATGTGTTGAGGGGTAGTGAACTGTTGGGGGGGGCAGTGTGTGAGCCAGTGCATGTATGCATTCTTGCACTTATGCCTTCATGTGATTTTGCTGCTCCTTTCATCTCATCCCATATAACTTCCTGTTATCTTCACCCTGTTAGACTTTCTGACTGTTCCCTTCCTCCCATTTCTCACAGGTCTTTCTCACTTTTATTCTCTGGCACGTTGATGTTTTTTCTCAGTGTGCCAATACAGCATCATATGACATCCTTCTGATTATTCTCTTAATTAATATTTAATGTTATTAAAGAAGGTCCTTGGTTTCACTCACAGTCATATTCAAGAATGAGAATGTCTTCACAAATCCATTGTTGTCACTCAACTCACATTATTTAAACGATGTCTTCTTCTGAAGCCTATTAAACTAGGCAAGAGTTAAGATGTTGCTACAGAATTAAGGATTTTAAAGAATTTTAAGACAAGGGTTAAGATGTTGCTATAGTATTCTGTGCATCTTCAGTTTTTAGTCATACTGGTCACATGACCACAGAGACATCTTGAGACTGCACTGGCTCTTCGGCTTTGAAATGGAGATGAGTACCACCCCCTAGAGTCAGGAATGACTAGCACATATGCGCAAGGGGAACATTTACCTTTTACAGAATCCAGACTGGATGAAAGCAATGCTCATTTAATGGTCAGATGCTGTACAGATGTGGAACTTTCATGATCAGAGTCTGGAATCCATGCTATGATCTGGTACAGATATCATGGTATCAGAGCTGAACATCTCTGTACAGCTTTGTTTACCTCTCTGTCTCCTTTTACTAAATTAGGACTCAGGATTGTTATCAATCCTTTTATAACATCAAAGATTTACTATTATAATGTACATAATGCATTATAATAGTATGCCTCTCCCTTCCTCCTCTCATGCGCTCCTCTTTCCCACTCTGCCTATGATCCTGTCACTTTGTCCCAAATCCATCAGGCGCTTCTACTGGAAGTAAAACATCACAGCTGGTGAAGGAACTGACATCACAAACAATTGCCGCTCTAGGACCCTGTACTTGATATCCTTAATAACCCAGGCTCTCCCTTCTCCCTCCCATGACATCACAAACAATTGCCACTCTAGGATGCTATACTCGCTCTCCTTAACGGGCCATATAATGGTTCTTTTGAAAGGTCCCTCCATTTGGAACATGAAAAACAGAACAAGCCATAACACACTTGTTTCTGGGTACCCTGATGTTCCAGAACAACTGCTCCTTCCTCCTTTTTTCCTGAGCTTTACTATTTAGATAAGAGTGCTTTGATTTCTGAAAAGCATTGGCTGTAAGGAATCACTTTGGATGGCCTGTCTCTACTGTTGGATCTCTCTGACATTTAGAAATGTGTTTTACTTTTTACAAACACCTGCAGTGTGGCTTTCTCCACCACCAGCATATCCTTCTTAGGGCAGGGAGATGTCGCTGGGAGGCATTAATGAAAAACAATTGAAGAATACACCAAAAATATATACTCTCAGCAGGGTCACTTAAGGTATGAAGGTCATCCTAGTTGTTCTGCTAGAGGAAACAAACACCTGTATTGTGCAGCTGATATAGGAAGATGCTGGAGGCAAATGATTGCTTTGACAAGGGCAAAGGCATAACTTCATACTGCTAAGAGGATGGCAATGGTAAATTGTTCCTGTATTTTACCACATAGATAGACAAGACAAAATAATTGACGGTATAGGGCAAATTGAAATGGACTGGAGTTCAGTCAAAAGATCACACTCTTTACTTCTCAGAGAGAAAAACAAGAAGGAAGAGTGTTGATTTCATAGGCTGAAAAAATATATCAAGAATTGCATTGGCCACAATGCCATCAATGATTGAATAGTATCAATTAGATTTGCAGACAATGTGTTAATTATATATATAGACAATTGGCCAGGGGCTGATTAAAGAAAAGATCAAATATTCATGTGCAATGTACAAGTTAGGCTAAAGTGGAAGAAAAAAGCCAGTCAATTTCCATTATAAGATTATGACCATATATGCCTATTAATTTCAAGAAGATCAGAAACAGAATGGGACTAAGTTTAGTTATAGAGATCAAACTAATGACCAAAGATATAACAACCAGCCTTAGAATTTACAATAATGTTATCATTGAGGGTTGAAATATGGGATGATGAGATTATATTTACTAAGTAATGTTAGATTTTTAGGACTAAGTTTGTACTTTTTACTAATATCTGGATTACATATTGGGCTTGTCAACAGATAGCTCTTGAGTTACACTATAATGGAGCTTTCCAATTGCATTTGTAAATCGTGACAGTTGTGAATTGGGTCACTCATGTGACTAATCTGATTTCACAACTTTTTCGCAGCCGTCATTAAGTAACCACCATGGTCATTAAGTGAATTCTGCATTCATTAAGCAAACCAAATAAATAAATGCCAAGTTTGGGGAAAAGCATCATGAAACACAGTCATGTGACCACAGGATGCTACAAACAGCTGTTAATGCTGGCCAGTCGCCAAGCACCCGAAATGCAGCCTTTGAATTTCAAATCCAAGTCATAAGTATCCCCATGGAGGTCCGTCATAACTTCAAACAGTTGTTAAGTAACTGGTCATAAGTGGAGGACTACTCATATAGTTAACACTTGAGTTACATTGATGAAGAAGAGGTAAAGAGATAATGAAACTGTTTATACTTGTCATAGGGAGAATGAAAAATCACTTTCTTAGGAGGGGTTTCTATTTTTTTCCTTGCATCTTTCACTTTGTTTCTCTTTTTCTTTTTTCTTTATTTTGTATTATCATTTATTATTATGACTAAAACTTCTAATATAATATTATTTTAAAAAATATTGACAATGAAGATAATCAAGCTGTGGACAGATTCTGCCTTTTTGAATCAATTATCATAGGAAAAGGAACCAACTCTCAAGAAATAAGTTGCACTTGGTAGAGAAAGCCATAAAAAAGATACTCAGATGTGGCTATCCTTAAAATGTTCAGGATGGTGCAGGATATAGCTTTTGCTGTGAAATTCTTTTGAAGTAAAAGTGGACTTTGAAAAAGCAGGGTAAAAAGACTATTGATGCTTTTGAATGTACTGTAGGTATTAGAGAAGAATGTTGAGAATACCATGGAAAGCCAAGAAAACCAACAAATCAATATAAAGTTCTCACTCCAGTACAAATGATCAGGCTCAAATGAACCTAATAACTTAGTTGCATAATATTGGAAGAAATGGGGGGGGGGGGGGGAGAGAGACAATGACCAGCAACAAAATGAGTGGATTCCATTACCCAGCGATGGTGCGGCAAGGGAAGACTTGAAGGAACACACTGGGGACAGATAGTCCTAGAGAAAACTCAAAGTTGTTACTAAAAGTTTTTAACATGATATTGTATACAGCCACTATCAAGATAAAGAAAAGCAAGTTAAAAATATTTTGGAGAAAAAGAAAAAGCAATGTATTATTTATTTGTCTTCCAGTTTCCTGTGCGAGATCATTGTTGCCATGCATTTTAACATTATGCTTAAAAGGTAAAAGTTCACCTCACACATATGTGCTAGTCCTTCCCAACTCTAGGGGGCAGTGTTCATCTCTATTTCAAAGCCGAAGAGCCAGTGCTGTCTGAAAATGTCTCCGTGGTCATTTGGCTGGCATGACTAAACACTGAAGGTGCACAGAACACTGTTACCTTCCTACCAAAGGTGATCCCTATTTTTCTATTTGCATTTTTTAGGTGCTTTCGAATTGCTAGGTTGGCAGAAGTTAGGACAAGTAACAGGAGTTCACTCCGTTATGTGGCACTAGGGATTCAAACCGTCCAACTGCCGATCTTTCTGATCGACAAGCTCAGCATCTTAGCTACTGAGCCACTGCACCACGTTATGCTTACAATCCTGTAAAGTAGGATGGGTATCTGAAGTGTATGCTCGGTTATACCAACACATGGCTGGTTGGCAACTGCACCATGGATTAACAAACAAAAAAAAATCAAAACAAGGTTTAACAGATTTTACAATCATCAGCAATTCTTACAACAGAATTCTGTGTTGGCTCTGTACCACAACAAAACAAAAAGTCTGACTCAAATTAAACTCATCCTTTGCATCAAGGGGAAAAAAAGAAAAAAAAACCTCACTCTTGTGATGTTAGGCAAATCATTTTACATACATGACATAGTGGCATAGTGGCATAATCATTTTGCCCATCAGTTACAAAGCAAAACAAGTAATTATGTGGGATACCAAAGATTCTGACTATGAAACTACCATTGGCTTTGACACTATTACTGGGTTTTGCATATACTTGGGAACATTAAAACTAGAAACGTCTTTTAAAAACTCCTGCAGGCTGACATCTGCATCAGATAGGGAATGCTGCATTTCTTTGTTTCCTCTGCCTTTTTGTATTTTAAGGGCCAGGGCCAGCCCAAGACATTGGCATCCATGGTGGGGTTCAAAAATTTTTCCTACCGGTTCTGTGGGCATGGCTTTCTGGGTGTGGCATGGCTTGGTGGGCGTGGCAGGGGAAGGATACTGCAAAATCCCCAATCCCTCCCCACTCCTGGGAGAAGGTTACTGCAAAATCCCTATTCCTTCCCCACCCCACTAACCTGCTTTCCAGCTCCATTCTCCTGTTCAGGGCAATAAAAGAATATCAGCTGGGAGGCTGGGAGGTAGCTGGGGTGGGGCCAGCCTCTTTGCTGGTTTTCCAAATTACTCAAAATTTCCACTACTGGTTCTCCAGAATCTGTCATAATTGGCTGAATACCACCTCTGATTGGCGTCCCTGAAGTATATCAGCAGGTAGTTCTTCCTGTGATCTACATTAAGGTATAATATCTATGTCATTAATGAAAGTAACAGAGAATCCCAAAACAAGCTGTCCTACCCAAGCTTTAGAGATACTTGAACCAAGAAAACTTTGCTGCCTTTTTTATGTTGCCCCAAACCTCTTGTTTAGGACAACCGCCCCACACAGACTCCTTAAAAGAAGAGTTATCCTTCCTTGAACTGCATATGACAATTCTAGAAAGGCCATTTTTATGACATGCATGGCTCAGTGGCTGCTGGGTCTTTCCCACTATTTGCCAGTTAATAACTCACTATAACCCAGTTAATAGAAGCAATCATTCAATCTTGGTTTCACATTATAACAGCTGCAGAACTAAAAGACTTGGTTCACTCCATGGGAAGGCATAAGACCATAATTCACGCTAAAGGTTACCCACCTAAGGATTAACTGACATGGTGGTAATTTTTGTATATCTCATTAGAAAATACCAACATTTACTGTAGACACAACTATAGGAGCCTCAATATTCAGATAGTATTATCTTAATCTAGTGATTTAATCAGTGGATTTGGATTTACTTTATTTGTATGCCGCCCTTTTCCCTGAGGGGACTCAGGGCGGCTCACAATTCAGGGGGAGGGAAGGACAAAACAAGTTACATACATGAAGACAATACATCGTTAAAAAGTGCAACAGTCATACTATTCGGGTGGGGTTGAAGTCTTTAGCCCCAGGCCTGTCGGGACAGCCAGGTTTTAAGGGCTACACGGAAGGTCTGGAGGGTGGTGAGGGTACGAATCTCCACGGGGAGTTCGTTCCAGAGGGTCGGAGCAGCCACCGAGAAGGCTCTCCTCCGGGTAGTTGCCAGTCGACATTGACATTGACCGGCTGATGGAATTCGGAGGAGGCCTAATCTATGGGATCTTATTGGCCTAGTGGAGGTAATTGGCAGTAGGCGGTCTCTCAACATTTCCATTTGCTCCATATGCTGTATAATAACATTATACAGCATATGGAGCAAATGGAATCCTCTACTCAAAACAATTAAAATATTGGAATGTTTCAATCAATTTTGTTTTTATAGACTTCGCCACTTCTTATTTTTGCCAAAGGCAGTATCTCTGTAAGCTTATAAACTTTTTTATTGCTTTGCAGAGATATAACAGTCCAATAAAATATATTACATTATCTGTTTCAAATTTGGGATTCAGAAATACTGAGTTGCCCTTGAAAGCTAATAGCATCAATATGACTTAGTGAAGAGAAAAAAAAATCTAAATGCAAGGAAATCTATTTGGACATATATATCATTTCAAAAGACCAGTGCTCATCAAAAAGCAATGTGAATGCTTTTCATGCAAAAAACATATGAACAGTAGAAAATCATCAAACCAATTTGAGAATATATCACAGCAAATAGGGAAGAACGCACACATAACACACGCACACACACACACATACCAGAGTAAGATATAGTTGTCTGAGTTCATTGTTTGCTTTAGGCCAATTTTATAATGTTATTTCTGATTTAACAAGTATTATATAAACACAAAAACTGCATCGTTTCAGATCTGATATTGCTTAAGTTTCTCTTAAATTAAATGTGCTAATAATTTAAAGCCAGAATTTTGAAGCCACCGAGGAATAACATGTTGTCAACTTTAGCAAACAATCCTGATTCCAACTTTATGTGTAATTGGCTAAGACTGGATCATGGATGTTTATGATAGCCATTTCCTCTCTTGCTCTTAAGGTAGAGAAGAGGTGGGAGTGCCTGTCACACAAATGCTTGGCAAGTGACAATTGTCAAGCTCTTAGACCAGATAATTGGAGGAAGATTGTAAAAACTGGCATTTATCTGTAAATCACAGCTTCTGAATCTCATTTCTTAAAAAAAAAAAGCCACATTGCAAATGCACGAGAAACACCCTAAGGAAAAGTGACATTACATTAAAACTATTTAAAAGTAATTCTTCCTCTGAGCACCACGAGTGTGTTTAGCCTAATAAAAGCCAGGCAAGTCATAAAAATGTACATCTGAGGAGCCGTGAACCTGAGCAGCAGAACGTGAAAAGGCTGAACTATTCTGACTTACTTTCATCTCAGAAAGACGTTTCCATTCCTCCTGCTGTGTTGCAATTGGCTGACCGGGTCACATGACCTTGACAACTAAAATAGAAAAGCTTCACAAGAGGGAGACTGAAGCAGCAGAATGCCGAGGAGTGAAAATGTGACGAGCGTCAAAAATCTGTCTGACCCACAAACCAGATGGACCTGAACATGAAGAGTTTCCAAAAGACTCCCTGTAACATTCCAATACACTCCCTGAGCAATATCTTTCTGGATCTCAACTTCCAGACTTATATTTGCCCCATCTGAATTTTGTATTGTTGTTGCAAAAGATGTTTTGGCCGCTCTACCTCTTTATTGTCTCTCTGATGTTCATGGCAATTGTTACAGCTTAATTACACAGCACTCCAGGAGAAGCTACTCAAACTACAATCACTCAGACTGTTACAATGATTGCATAAGCTCATATTTATTTGGTCTACTTTTCTGCTTGTGAGAATGAGCAAATGACGAGACTTCATATTTAATATATGAATATTAAATATTCATTTTTAATATTCTATTACTATTAATATGCATATTTAATATTCTGGCAATAGAATGCCTTATGCCACTAGACTTGACATTCTGGACCTGGACAACCTAGAACAGTGATGGCGAACCTTTTCCTTATGGCATGCCAAGTTTGTGCACATGCTATTGCGCACACACATGTGCCCACGCCAGTTCAATCCTCTGTGCCCACCTGTGCATGTGCGCGCAACCCCCCCCCCCCGTCACACATGCATGCATGATTCCTCCCCAGGCTCCAGAGGCTTTCCTGAATCCTAGGGAGGGAAAAAACAGTCTTCTCTGCCGCCGCCCCCCCCCGAGGGCCTCCACAAGCCAGAAATGGATTGTTTTCTGAATTTCTGATTGGCCCATTGGGGCTGTTTTTTGGCTCTCCCCAGGCTTCAGGAAAGCCACCAGAGGCTGGGGAGGGTGAAAAATGGCCCCAACAAGCCAACTGGAAGTTCAGAAACTGTTCTGACTCCCACCTTGCCCGTTCAAAAACTAAAGCAAAACAGAACGTTCAAAGGAATGTTTTTATCAGTCCCGGTTCTTGCTGGCTGCGAGCCCAAAATAAACACAGATAAATGCTCTGGCAAAAGTAAACTACTGCAAAACAGGATTATATAAATCAAATCACTTATCCAAGTGTTTTTTTCTCGATGGTTGCACACAAACGGAGAGCTTGACTAGAACAGAAACAGAACGTTGACTTCTGTGACCAGGGCGTGGCAACCATCAGTCTTTTATCTGCAGGAGGAGATCCTAACGAGCCACAGCTGCTCGTTATCATCTCCTGTGAGTCCTCAATTGTTCCTTACGGTCAGCCCTTCTCCTGCGTGCATCCCGAAACAACTCACAGGAGGTTTCTCTGTCAGCCTTTCTCCCTGATCCAAGGCTCAGTCATTACCTGGGGACCACCTAGTCTCTTTGAGCCCTGCTCAGAGTCAGAACCCTGTCCAGGACCCTGTCCAGGCCCTCTGCCTCCTCCAGGCCTGACTCATAGGTCCCCCTCGCTGTCAGAGTTGGAGAGCAGCTCCAAAGGCTCCTGTCAAGCCACAACAAGAAACTATCCATTTCTGGCTTCAGGAGGGCTTCCAAAGGCTGGGGAGACTTCCGGTTTATTTATTTTTATTTATTAATTTGTCTTGTATGCCGCCCACTCCCGGAGGACTCCGGGTGGCTCACAAAAGACAAGGGAAAGGGGGGGAACAAGACAAAGGCAACATATTAAAACAAAACCAACATTCACAATTTCTATGGAGGTAGATGCTTCTCAGCTCCCCCCAGCCTGCTGGAACAGCCAGGACTTGGTGGCTTTGCGGAAGGCCGGGAGGGTAGTAAGGATCCGGATCTCAACAGGGAGCTCGTTCCAGAGGGCCGGAGCTGCAACAGAGAAGGCTCTCCCCCGGGGAGTCGCCAGCCGACATTGGCTGGCAGATGGAATCCAGAGGAGACCCAACCTGTGTGATCTAATTGGTCTGAGAGAGGTAATCGGCAGGAGGCGGTCCTCTCAGGTACCCAGGTCCGATGCCATGTAGGGCTTTATAGGTAGCAACCAGCACCTTGAAGCGGATTCGGAGACTAATAGGTAGCCAGTGCAGCTCGCGGAGGATAGGTGTAACGTGGGTGTACCTTGGTGCACCCACTATCGCTCGCGCGGCTGCATAGAAGTAGAGGTAGATTGGTAGATTGCAACCATGGAAGGATATTGTTACATTCTGAAACCTCCTTTCAAGAGATGCCCCATCACTCTTTAACGTCTTTGCAAAAAGCTGTTAAGATGTCCATGATGGTTAATTTTAACTTCCTATTTTAATTAGTTACTGTTTCTAATACTTGTTATTGCTAAATGATTATTCCACTGCTATTTTGCATATTTTCCTGCAGACTAAGGATTTTTTGAAAAGGTTAACTATTTGGTAAACACCTGGAGAATAAATTGGATAAAAGTAATTCAAACAGAATTAATTTAAAACTTATTCATATTGAGATTTATTTTAAATATTTAAATTTAAAAATGTACAAAAGCATGCAAAATTCTTAAAGAATCACCACACACAGATTCACACCAACAAAATGCATAACAATGATGATTTAGGAATTATAAATGGAACTCCAAATACATTGACTGGTTTTCAAAAGGCTTTTTTGTTGTTATTGTTGTTGTACATTCTAAAACAGACAAACAAAGCCACTTAATTTCAATGTGACAAGCTGCTGAAACAATGCAAAGAAGAGCAACTAAGATTATTAAAGGCCTGGAGACTAAAACATATGAAGAATGGTTGCAAGATTTGGATTTAGCTAGTCTAGAGAAATGAAAGACTAGGGGGAACATGATAGCAGTATTCCAGTATTTGACAGGCTGCCCCAAAGAGGAGGGAGTCCATTTATTTTCCAAAGCACCAGATGGCAGAGCAAGAAAACAATGGATTGAAACTAATCAAAGAGAGAGCCAACTTGGAATTACGGAGAAACTTCCTCATAGTGAGGACAATTAACCAGTGGAACAGCTTGCCTTCAGAAATTGTGGGTGCTTCATCACTGGAGGTTTTAAAGAAGAGACTGGACAGTCGCTTGACTGAAATGGTATAGGATCTCCTGCTTGAACAGGGGCTGGACTAGAAACCTCCAAGGTACTTTCCAGCTCTATTCTGATCAATTGTATTAGCAAACTCTTACTGTAGATCACATACAGGTAGTCCCTTGATTATGATTGTCACTTAATACCGTTTAATGTTATGACAGATTGGGTATAATTATGATCCAGTTCTGAAATTCTGATGCCTCCCTCCTGCAGTTATATTGGGCGCTTGGCAACACAATACCCCACAGTCACATGACTGTGTTTTATATTATTTTTTTCTAAATATGACATTTCTTTCCAGTTTTTGCTAAAATTGATCCCTTGTGAACTATTGATTTACTTAACTGCAAAAGATCACAACAAAAATCATAAAAGCGGGTAGGTTATGTGGCTTTATGACCCTCGCAACTTAACAATGATGATGACCAGATTCTATTACGGTTGTAAGTCTAGTACTATCTGTATAGTTTCAAGGGTAATATGCAGGGGTGGGTTTCTCGCCCCGTTCCAACCGGTTCGGTTGGAACGGGGCCGGCGGTGTCCTTGTGCACGCGCGTGATGCACGCATGCGTACTAGCGTCTGTGCGATGCTCCAGCTGCTCCTGAAGGATCGCGCAGGCGCTGTATGCGTCCTGCGCATGCGTGGAAGCGCAGAACTCGTCAAAACCGGGTAAGGACCGCGGGCGGGCGGGTGGGCCCTTCGCCGTTCCCGGAGGTTATTTACTTCCGGGTTTGCCGACCAACCGGTTCGCAGGGACCGCCGCGAACCGGTTGAAACCCACCCCTGGTAATATGATACTTTTTAGTCCATCCTTATTCCTAAGCAATCCACAGTTCTTGATAGAGTACTAGTCATCTTAAACAATATTAATAACCCTGCTGATACCAACCTAAAAACACAACCATAACAGGACAAGACTAGACCATATTGATCTTCAACAGCAGTTTGATTACAATCAACCAATATTAAATGCAGTCTAAATTGTATACAAACCCTTTTTTTCCCATATTAACCTCAATTTAAGAAATACAAAATGGATTTCATATTGTTTAATGTAATTTTCTGCTGATTTACTATTCAAGCTTGTTATTCAAAAGTCTTGATAAAAACCAACATCAAATTTACCAATTTCTTTCAGCTAAAGTTATAGAATGCTCTCTCCTACTTCTGAAAAAAGCAGATAGTTTCATTTAGGAAATGATTTTAAAAAACGTTAAGAAAATGCTAAAACTTACCCCAGGTCTTAGAACAAACAACTCTCTATTTCTTATACGTCTGCTTTTTTGCTCAAAATGGTTAGCTCCCCTTATTTTAAATACAGTATGCAACTATTTCACCCTTGCTAGGAAAAGATTAAAATTCTATTTTCTATTTTTTTCTACATTTAAGTAAAGTGTCATGAAAATATAATATTCCTACTGATCATTTAGCATTTCTCCCAAGAAAAGAAAAGGCAAAGAACAGTAGCTTCAGATCATTTAAGTATCTATTAAACCAATTCTATGTCAGCATGTATGTAAACAGACCTATAATTCAAAGCACAGCAGCCACTAGACATTTATCTAGATTCAATTTGCTTAGTAGTTAGCTAAATATTTATCTACTATATAAATATCCCAAGCACCATCTAGCCAAATGAAAGCTAAAATGTTCACAGGTTAAGTTTTGGGGTATTAGCTTCATCTACTCTACCTTTTGTACAGGAATCAAAGCAGTGATGGATTGATAAGATTAGCCCAAAGTCACCCAGCTTCAGTGGTGGGTTTCTGCCGGTTCGCACCGGATCAAGAGAACCGGATGGTGAAATTTACCGATCCGGTGAGAGGAGGTTCGACTAGTGGATCCGGAAGTAACTTCCGGAATGCCTGCCCCGGCCCTGTCGCTCCTTGCTCACTCCCGCCAGTCTGGAAGCCACTTCATCGCTCACTCCCCCCCTCACCCGTCTGCACTATCCTAGCCGAATTCGGTGTCAAGTCCCATACCTGGGAGTGGAGGTGGTGAACGGAGAAGCATAGAGAGGTTCAGCAACACAATCCACCAGACAGCAGCAGCAAGCTCAGGAGTTTTCTCCTGGATTCCTCTCTGTCATGCCTCCTCTGATCTCCCAAAGTTCTTTGTACAGCGTGTGATAGCTTTCTACTGGATTCCCCTCTGTCTTGCCTCCACCGATCTCCCAAAATTCTTTCCCCAACGTGTGATAACTTTGTCCTGCATTCGCCTCTGTTCGTTCCCCAGAGTGTGGTAGCTTTGTCCTGGATTCCCCTCTGTCTTGCCTCTTCCGATCTCCCAAAGTTCGTTTCCCCAGCGTGTGATAGCTTTCTACTGGATTCCCCTCTGTCTTGCCTCCTCCAATCTCCCAAAGTTCTTTCCCCAGCGTGTGATAGCTTTCTACTGGATTCCCCTCTGTCTTGCCTCCTCCAATCTCCCAAAGTTCTTTCCCCAGCATGTGGTAGATTTCTACTGGATTCCCTTCTGTCGTGCCTCCTCCGTTCTCCCAAATTTCTTTCCCCAGCGTGTGGTAGCTTTCTACTGGATTCCTCTCTGTCTTGCCTCCTCCGTTCTCCCAAAGTTCTTTCTCCAGAGTGTGATAGCCTTCTACTGGATTCCCCTCTGTCTTGCCTTCTCCGATCTCTCTAATTTTGTCCCTTAATCCTCCAGTTGTCTATTTTTGGGAGGTTCCCCCCTCTCTTTCCCCCCCCCCTCCTCTCATAGGAATCCCAACAAATTTGCCACATGGCTGGGGGCAGTGGTCATGTGACTGAGTGTGCATGAGTGATGTCAAGTTGGCCATACCTGCCCGGTCACATGACCGCCAAGGCCATGCCCACAAAATAGGCCACACCACACAATAGGTTCTAAAAAAATTGAAACCCACCACTGCCCAGCTTCTATGGTAGAGGTGAAGTTGAAAGGCACCTTCTCTTCGCCCACTTGCTTCTTGGTTGAAAGTTAAGCTTTCCCTTGAAGTTTCATTGAATTCAGTGAAGCTTAAAATTTAAAATGTTGGCACTCAAATAAATTGAATTCATTCTGCTGCCCTTTTAGATGAATTAATTCACAAACAATTTTATATTATAGATAACTGAGCAGGTTACAGTAGGCAATTACAATAGAGAACTCTGATCCCCTATCCAGGGCTTTTGAGATTGCTATCAGATCTTATTTTGATCTGTCACCTCTGTCCTAGGCCCATTGCACACTGTCATGTGTCTCCATAGTTGCTTACAGAGAAATTAATTCTTCTTCTCACTTCATCCATAGATTTCTGAGACAGAAGGATTCTAAAAGTTTCTAAAGCATGCTGGCTTGGAAATTCTGGGAATTGGAGTCCACACAACTTGAAGTTGCCAAGACTGAGAAACATTGTTCTAGAGGTCATTGCATGCATGCATGTCCATGTATCCCACAGATCTGCTGCCTCCAGTGAAGAGAACTGCAGAATTTGAATGAGAAAAGAATATCCCTGTGCAAATCTGAGATTGCAGAAACAGGGCGATTCCTCTACGTTATACAGGTAGTTTTCAGTTAACAGTTGCCCTGTTTATTTATTTATTTACTTATTATTTTACGAAATTTATATGGACACCTATTCGCACATGGCGACTCAAGGCAGCTTACAAGAATATAAAAACCTCATATATGAAACAATAGTTTTAGCAAACAGTTTAGCTAAGTTAAAAAGATGTTTTTAAAGGCTTTTTTATTGATTTATTTAATAGGCTTCTCATCTCAATGTCAGCTTCTCTGAAAATTGTAAAAGTAGCTTTACAATACTTATAGTCCGTGCCCTTACAACTATTGCAGTGTCCCTAGGGTCAGGTGCTCTGGTTTTGCTAATTGTTTTCTTCCAAAAGTGCCACCAGAAAAATTCCAGAAATGGTGATATAATTTCAAATATCTAAGCTTTAAATATTTGTGGAGGCATTAAATATGAATCAAAATCACTAGCAATGTTTGAATGTGCAAATAGCAGGAAACTACTGCTCGTATTAATATTTAACTTGACCACACTTGATGTTATCCAACTGTGAAGTTCCCTGATACTTGTAGGCTTCCTCCTGACAGTTTAGCCATTTGGATTTCAATTTCATTACTGTTTATATCCTGGTTTATTGCTACTGCAGCACATTTCCTAGACCAAACTCCACTGCTATATCTGTACTAAAATTCTTAGTGTTTGTCAAGTTTCTTCTACTGTTTTACTATTGTTTGGGGCCTTCCATTTTCATAAATACTTTTTGGAATTTCTTCCAGTTCTGCATCCCTGAATAATTTATTTCTGGTAATGAATCTGCTTTGAGCTGCTAAATGTTGTTCAGTGATCATGTCCCGATAATTTTTTTTTCATGGTTCAAACATTTAACATTTAATCACATATTGTGATTTATAGTAGGCGCTGTAATGTTACAATTTCAAACACAATATATTTTTGTCTTGTTTGTTCTTCTAATCATCTTACAGGTCTAAGCCCTGGTTGCCCAGCCATACCCTTGAGGCCTGTTGCCCACTTGCTAACAGATGTCTAGAAACTCTACATCTTATGCGACTGATCTGGGTATAAGATCCTTTTTCCGTTTTCCATTAACCATATTAAATGAGTCCCATGGATACATAGTCTGACTCTTTTGCTAAGACCTGTCTAATGTGGCGATCCTTCTGGAAGAATATACTACCACCAGCATAGCTCTCAATCACATCAAAACCTCCCAAGCCCCTCCCCCCAAACAAGGGTGTATCCCTGGAGGGGATTGTTACTATGATTATGATTGTGTGCACAGTCAGACAGATGTTTAGAGTGGGTTTGACATTTTTAGCCACCTATTGAGTCCTTCCCAAGGACCTGGGATAGATGATGTTGTTATACAATGGTATTAAAAGTATCATTGCAAGATGTAAGCTGTTCCAAGTAAAGGTGCCTTTTGCAATTGACTGATGGTGATTTTGTCAATGCTGATTGTGTTCAAGTGGTGCTCCAGTTTTTGGGGAATTGCTATTGAATATTGTTATATTCCTATTGGTACTATCTTTATTGTTATTGTATTATATACTTTATTCATTAAACATAAAACTCAGCCAACTGAACATTCAAAAATGCATTACAAATACCATTTGACTGGTGCTAATAACTGATACAATTTGCTGCCAGCGTCCTAGGTATCAACCAAGTATCTATTTAAAATATAAGATGTTCCGAGTAGCGCAGTTTTTTGCAGTTTCGCTGGTGTTATTACAGGAAGCTGCAATTTGTTGATATATAAAATTCTTGACATGGTGCCAAGTGCCCCGATGTCAATGGGCATAATAGCATTAGCAATAGCATTAGTATTATTGATTTATCTTCAATTCATTTCAGTTTGGGACTGGTAAAAACATAACAGTTCAAGTCCTAACCAAGAACCTAAATGCTACTAAGGTAACATCTGAATATAGGCAGTTTCAAGTAAGGTGGTTTTTTGCAGTCAGAATATCAGGTCTGATAAGTTCATGTATATAATTTCCATGTATATAGGCAACCTCTTGGATATTGCTCTGAGGGCTCCTATTACTATTGTAGAAGAAATCAACCATTGATTGCTTCTCCACAGTTGCTCAACTTCAATTTGCAGATTACGGTATTTTATTTTTTCTAGTTGTTTCTCTTCAATTTGTGCATCATTTGGCATTGCAAATATTAATGAACCAGACTTTTTTCTTTTCCACAATAGTGATGTAGGTGTGTTGTGGGCCAGATGTCTCTCTGTTGGATTCACAAAATTTGACCTGTTCCATTTTCAAGAACTTTGTCAATTTGGTATTCCCAATTATTTTGCTGTATTGAAACCAAACTTCTGGCAAAGCTTCCAATGTATGATTTTGGCAACTTAATCATGATATTGTAGCTAATCAGTTTGTGATATTTTATTGATCATTGCAGTCAGCCAGATGTTCAGACTGGGTTTGGCATTTTTGTCTAACCTAACGAGTCCTTACCAAGGACCTGGGATAGGCAAATCTGGATGTTTGACTGGTTCAGATATTGTCACAGGATGAAAGCTGTTCCAAGTAAAGCCACCTTCTGCAATTGACTGGTGATGAATTTGTCAATGCCAATGGTGTTCAAGCTCCAGTTATTTTGAGATTGCTAACAAGGCACCTATTACTATTGGTACTACCCTTGCTTGCCTTTGCACCAGTGAGGTTAAAAACCAATTTTATTGTATTTAAGTACAATAACATAAAGATTATACTTATACTTTGCCATAGTCATTCTATTTCTATTGTACATCTTTGTATTTTGTTATCTTTTCCAGTTCTTTCTCTTCTATTCTGCGGGCACTGCCACATCCATTATCCAGACTTTTTTGTCTTTCTTATTGATAATTGTTAAGTTCAGGGTGTTATGTGGCATGGACCTGTCTATCTGAATCCTTCCATCCTTGTCTAATTGTTTCCTAGGCAGCATCTCTGCTTTTCTTTATTCAAGGCTAATAAGGTATTCTATTACAACTACTCAGTGAGTTATAATAGGGCAGGAAGTTGTGCAACATTTTGTACAGTGCTATGATTCTCCTTCCATTGATTTCATAGACTCCATTTCATGTGTTAGTTAAAATAACCTAATAAAACCAAACACCTGAAAAAATATTACTTCTCTATTCTCACTGTTAGCATTCACCCAATGATTTAAATATGCTACTGGGAATACATTCATACACATTTTTTACTCCCATCTGTTCTGCTGAAACAAGAACCTACGTCTTCTATTAAAAGATATGTGCATAAGTTTGAAACCTTTTTCTAAGTCACTTCCATGTTGAACCATATTGGAAGTTATTAATTGTCTAATGCTGTGATTAGAATGGATTTTTTTAATTCCCCCCTAACTCATTTACTTTTCATTCCACCTAACTTAAGCAGCTAAAAGAATCTATTCCATCTACACTTTGCCATGTATGCAGAGATAAGCTGAAGGGATATATTTTGAGGGAACACTTTCATTAGCTACAGAAAATGTTACCAGTTTTGGAGAGGTATTGGAATAGACTGCAGAAAGAAATGAGTTTTTTTTAAAAAAAACCAAGTTACTTAGGGCAGGAAGCAATACAAATAGCAGCAATAGGTTAGTATAGGGGTGGATTAAAGAACATCTCGCTCTTCTAGCGACATTTATCTCTATTGCATAGGAAAATTTCACTCTGCAAATCTGCTGAATCATCTCACTGAATTTAGTCTTAACTGCTGGTCTACAGTATATAGACTTAAAATGGAACTGCAAAACTAGGAGGTGAGACCATTATAGGGGCAGGACAAACAGTGGTCCCTGTCCTGAATTTTGTAGCTACCAAAGCTTCCAGGTTGAAATCCCCCAATGACTGCTTTCCTGCAACACAATATTTAATTTGCTATTGCAGATGGCAGTGGATATATCTACTTTGGACTTAGAAGCTAAGCACAACTGGATTTTTTGTGGTGGTAATGTGAAAAAACCATTATATTTTGAGGAGTTTAATGACATATTTCAATTTCTCCTTCATATTAAAAAAAAGTCTACTGGTTTGGAACTTATTCTAAAGCCAACCGGATTGTTTTTGATCAAAGGTAAAGATTCCCCTCCAATATATATGATAGTCGTTCCCAACTCTGGGAGGGAAGTTCTCATCTCCATTTCAAAGCCGAAGAGCCAGCACTGTCCGAGATATCTCTGTGGTATGTAGCCGGCATGACTAAACGCCAAAGGCGCATGGAACCTGTTACCTTCCCATCAAAGGGTCCCTATTTTTTACGTGCACTTTTTACATGCTTTTGACCTGCAAGGTTGGCAGAAGCTGGGATAAGTAACCGGAGCTCTCTCCATTACACGGCACTAGGGATTTCCAACCACCAAACTGCAACCTTCTAATTGACAAGCTCAGCCTCTTAGCTACTCCATCCCTTCTGTTTTTCATCTTGCTGGCTAATAAAGGAAAAGACAGGATGGATCTTCCCATAGCTGTACATCTGAGAAAATCTGAGACTTTTGGTTCCCATCCCAGAGCCATGCGATGCCCAGTCAAGGTCACATCATGCAATCTCATTACTATGGAAGCAGGGGCACGAAGTCACGGTGCCTAGTTTGATTTTTTAAAAACCTTAGGTTGTCATTTGGAAACATCTGCACAGAACCTAGCATTAGGTACTGTGGAAATTGGCCACCCTTGGGGTATCTCTGCTGCCATTATTAAGGAGCTCCTGGCAACGTGTAAGAGATTTGAGTATCATCTTGCTTATTGGTAAGTATGCTTATTATATTATGTTTGCTTGAGTTAATAATAAAGCTTAAAATCTCTATATTAGCTGCTGTGGTTATTGTGTCTGGATCCCTAAGAACAAATTGCCTAGCCATCCAATCAGTTGCCCCAACACTTGGCAAAAGATGGTAAACTATCAAGTTGATTGAAACTAGACTGGTAATTATTTTTAATAGCATCTTGGGAAAAGGCAAGAGCAAACTGCTTTAGAACTATTGCCAACATGTCCGGGAATTTACCAGGAGTCAATTCAATTCAAGAGTTTTCAGTTCAAAAACAAAACCTAAAATAAGCTTCTACTAAGCTCACCGCATCTATTCTGAGTTTCAAAAAAAATTCCTCTCACACCCTCCGAAATGATGTGAACATTCTGAAATGCCCTTTTTACTGCCCCACGGGCTAGAAAGTAATAATAGAAAGCAGACCCTGCCCAGACCAAAATCCTTTGCCTGTTTCTGTTTCTATGATTTCAGACTATAGGTACTTTCAAAGTACTGTTTTCTCTGAACAGCATTGTTAAGTATATCTCCTTTTGGAGACTAGAGTTGAGTAGCAGAAGGTAGCAAGCAATGTGCCACTAAATAGCTATCAATCACAGCCACCAAAGTTAAAACAAGGATAACTTTACTTGCGTTAACAAAAATAAAGTAGGATAAACATTCTCCAAAACAAGCGATAAGTAGTCTTGAATCATATACACAGTCTATGATACAACACTTTGGTTTACAGATGCTCAACTCACGATTCACCATGTGGACAGGTAACTAACATACAGAGTAGCCACCATCCAATATACAGTATTCAACTCTAATAACAAGGATTACATCCCTAACAAGCATTTTTAAAGAAAGCCTCAAGACAAGTTAAAATAAGAAAACTCACAGAACACAGATTATTTCAAACCAACCTACCTACCTACCTACCTACCTACCTACCTACCTACCTCTCTCTCTCTCTCTCTCTCTCTCTCTCTCTCTGAGGAATTGACCAGTCTGGTTCAAAATCAAGATTGTAAGAGATGAAACTAAGGATCCACCAAATAGTTGAACTCAGCAAAAGCAGAAAATTGGTACTTGTTCAACTATCAAAGTGTCCCCCTCCCAGGATTGGGGAAATGACATGTTTCTATCTAAATTATGATAGTTTTTGTACATTTTCAGTGATATCCAATATAAGGTGACCAGACGTCCCAATTTCGTCGGGACAGTCACGATTTCTAACAATTTGTCCCGTGTCCCAGGGCGTTTTTAAAAAGTCCCGATTTTCTGGCTTCATGTTGAAAACCCAGTGGATTTGCTTAAGAAATCCTAACCGGGGCAAGACAAAAGAAACCCTGTCTAATCCCTTCTCTGTCTCAGTACTTTCATTGAAGATATTAAAACGTTAAAGCAACAAAAGGCCCCTTTTACTTACTTTTATAAGAAAAGATGACCCAGTACCATAGAGCTCCAGGAAATACTTGGCTAGAGAAGTCACAAGTGTTCCTTCCTGGATTTTCCGGAGGGGAGGGGCACGGAGGTTGGAGGTCGGCTCGTGTGGAAAAAATGGTGGCAAAGTTTCTTTGAAAAATATTTCCCTGGGACTAATAATTTCACCATTTTAATTTGCTCAGTTCTTTGTATTAACATCTACATCATTCTGTATCTACATCATTCTGGATTGACTTGGAGTGTCTGCCTGCTGGTAAGTGAGCCGGGTTTTTTTTTTCTTTTATTTTTTTAATGTATTTTAAAATAATATTTTATTTATTGTGCATAGGATTTTTTAAAATAGTTTTATTCTGTGTGGATTCTTTTTTTAAATTTTCTTAGACTATTTAAAAAAAGATTCTATCCAAAATACAAAATGCCAGCTGCAGTTATTCACTTAAGAACTGTGGCAAGAAAGGTGGTATAGTGGCCAAAGTTACAATGGCATTGAAAAAAGTGACTGATGACCATTTTTCACACTTAGTGACCATTTTCACACTTAGCGACCATTGCAGCATCCTCATGGTCACTCGATCAAAATTTTGATGTTTGGCAACAGTTACAATTTATATTTGTAAATTGTAGTTATGTTGAAATAAAAAAAATATTACAATACTATTTTTGTGTTGTATGAAAATTTTTGTTGCTCTGTATAAAATTTTTAATCAACACCCCCCCCCCCCCGGGGTGAAAGGTGTCCCTCTTTATCAATCTGAAAATCTGGTCACCTTAATCCAATAGCCTGTGATGCATGCTAACCATGTCATTTTAAAAAAATACACAAGTGCTTACTCATAGTAAACACAAGAAAAACTGCTGTAAAACGCTCTTCCACATAATACCAGAAACATTTACGCAAAACATACTTTCTAATTAAGTATTGAATTGCTTTCAAGCTATACTTCTAACTATAAAACTCTCGTCTTCAGCCAGAGGATTTCCTGCCTTCCCAGAGGACAGTGTTTGTTTCATTTATTGCTTAACCTTTGAAATTGTCATGCACTTTGTTCTAAGCTCAGACCAGTCATAGACAAACTTATGAACTCCTCACAAATAAGATATATGGGGAAAATACTTCAAATGATATCCATAAGTCTTCAGAAGTAGCAGGCAGAAACAGGCCAATTTATAAGGATCTGGAGTGATATCTGCGTTTGCCGGCCTTCAAGCTTTCTTTAGCCAACACCTCTCTCCCAATAGAAGGAGCAATTGTTATTATTCTTGAATGCACTGTGTAAAATTAGCAAACACATAGGACCAAATTAAATGTGAAGGAGCAGGTATCTGTCCATTTCAACATAAAGCTGGAGACAGCTAGCTAGGTAGAGAAGGAAGATAAGGGGACTTTCTGTTACAGGTGCAAAAAAAACATAGCTTTCTGTTTTTTGTACTACTTTTTTTGTAGCTTTCTGTACTATTATTTGTAGAAATGAGTTGGAAAAAATGTTGTTAAAGCAAACAACACCTCTACATTTGAGGGAAGGGGAATGAAAGGTCCATCCTAAAGGCTGAAAACTTCATATATTATACAGCCATATAAATGGAAGTAGAATAATGAAATAAACAAATTTTCTTTATAAATTCTAGTGCATATTCTACATCTGACTTCTGTTACCTAAGCAAAATATTTTACATTCGCTTTTTTAGAGTTCATTCTGATATTTTCATTCTACTTTGTGACAAAATTTATTAATTATATTTCAGTTTTCTAACACATTATCTGGCCCACCCACTTTTGTGTCATCTGCTAATTTGTTAATCCTTCACTTCCCTTTTCATTCAATTAATTAATAAAAACATTGAAGAGTACAGGAATTTGGAAAGAACTTTGTGGTGACCCATTGTCCCCATACTCCAGTTTGATGAGGAACAGATGATAACATCATGAATATGATTTTTGAACCAGTTGTAGATCTACTTATCATGCCATCTAGCGTATGCTTAACTAGCTTACCAATCAGAATACCATGGGCTACATTGTCAAACGCTTTACTGAAATTAAATATATTATGAGGGGCGATTAAAAATTAATGCCTTTGATGTAATAATACTCTTAAAAGTTCTGACATGTTCTTTAGCATCTGTTCTGCCACATGCCAGACATTAATTATGAAAAAGCTATACTTTATAAAAGGAAACTTGCAGTGAGTATTCATTTGTGTGCTTTAAACTATGTGATGTAATTGAATTTTTGACCACCCTCCAACTAAAATTTGCCATCAAATGCAGATTGTTTATAATAACAACTATGTTGATCTAAATACTAAAAATCTCTGCGCCAATAACCTCCCCCCCCCCCATGAACCAGGATGAGCTGATTTATCTTATCAAGAACAGAAAGGGTGACCTTTGATAGCAACTGACAAGATTCACTTGAGAAAGGTTGATGGACTTATCAAGAATAATTTGTGGATCGCTCAAAGGGAAAATGCTGTCAGAATTGACAATTCACATATTCACATAATATGTGGGTCATATTAAGTTCTTCAGTAGGTTTGTCTAAGATGAGTTCCTCATATACTGATGGCAAAAATGAAAATTTTCTAGAGTTGAAATTTGCCAGAAATTATCATACCCCAAGCATGATGGTGAAAAACTTTTTACAGCATTATGAAACAAAACAACAAAACAGGTTCATTACTTTGAACCAGAAATGAAAGTAAGTTCATGTTATATCATCATGCAGGAAAAAGAAGCCAAAACTTAGGCTTTGGCAGGAAAACTGTAGTCTTTGATACACAGTATTGTTCATATGGATTCCTTTAAACATCACTTCACTGGCTACTCTGGTAGTTGAATGCCCAGACATAGGAAGACATGTAAATGACCCCAGAAAAAAGGTGCCAGACTTTGAACTACCATGTCAACAATAGGATTCACACCCACATGGCATCTGCTGGGATACTCTGTATGAATGGGACATACTATCCTCTCTCAGTGTGACTGTGTGGCTACCAAGGGGTGGGCTTCAAAAAGTTTAGCAAGTGGTTTTCTGCCTGGTTGCTGGGTGGGCATGGCCACATTGGGTGTGGCCTAGTCGGCCTCCTACACCATGGCAGGACAGCATTTTTGCCCTCCCTGGGCTCCAGAGCCTTTTCTTGAGCCTGCAGGAGGGGGGAAATGCCTCCCCAGGCTCCGGAGGACAATTTCCGGCCTTCCTGAACTTCTGATAGGCCCGATTTTTACCCTCTCCGAGCCTCCATATGGGCCCTGCACATACCTGCATCCAAAACCAGGCCACGTGGGGACTCCTGGCAGGGAAGGGTGGGTGGGGCCAGCCAGGAGTGAGATTTGGGGATTCTCTGAACTGCATAGAATCTTAGCTAGAGGTTCTCCCAAACCTCTGCAAACCCCCAGCAGCCCAACCCTGGGGGTACCACATCAAACTGTACCACATCATGATTGGCTGTAAGCTGAGGGTATCTATCGGTCCAATATCTGATTTTAAAAAAATATAAACAATGCAGTGCTTCAGTGGATAGATGGCCTAGACATTGGTATTTGAACATGGACATTTACATTTTATTGTATTTTATTGATCTAGATGAAATGTTAATATACACTGCTAGTCCATGTTTGATATGCCAGAATCACAAGACAGAGACAACTGTGAAGTTAGATTTCATCATTTTACCACCTCCATTATACAATCCATACTTGGCACCACATATCTTCCTTCGTTTTTTGACTACAGTTTGGGAAGCCAATACACTTAAATAAATAAATAAATTTTAAGGAATATCTTCATAGCATCCATGTCACTCAAATAAAGAGCTGGAAGTGATTGCCTGGACCTGGCTAAAGAGGCAAAGTGTGAAATTCTTTCATAAAAGCTTCAAGAAGATTGCCCATCATTGCAAAAGTGTGTGGCAATTTGTGGTAATTACAAGGGGAAGTACATAGGGCTCATTTCAAGAATTATTTCCTGTTTCATTTATTAAAATATTGCTATTTAAAATAAAGATATCAAAGAGGAATGTTATTTTCATTCATCCTTCATATATCTGTAACACTCTCCTAATCCGTTAAGCAATTTACTCAAAACCTGAGAATGTTCATAGTACTTCATTAAACCAAGATTAAGTTCATTCATAACAACTTCCTTCCTTCCTTTCTTCCTTCCTTCCTATAATTTGATATCAGCTGTAAAAATTTCCTTCATGCATTATGTTTTATTAAAATATAAAGTTATCTAGATTAAAATCTATGTTCAGCATTTTGGAGCCTTATTTTGAAAATCAAATAATAAGAAAACATGAAAATAATAAGGTACTGAAAAAAAAACATTTATGTTTTATTTATTGCTTTGCTTTGCTTTGCTTTGATGTGCATAAGAATGTTAACTTTGACTTCATGCAGCTAGTGAAACAAGGTTGACAAAAAAAAAAGAAACAAAGGTTGTAACAAGGAACTTGCATTTGCCTCTGCATAGATCCAGTAAAGGTAAAGGTTCCCCTCGCATGTATGTGCTAGTCATTCCCGACTCTAGGGAACATTGCTCATCTCTGTTCCAAAGCCGGCACTGTCTGAAGACGTCTCCGTGATCATGTGGCCGGCATGACTAAGCCCCAAAGGTGCACGGAAAACTGTTACCTTCCCACCAAAAGTGGTTCCTATTTTTCTACTTGCATTTTTACATGCTTTTGAACTGCTAGGTTGGCAGAAGCTGGGGCAAGTAATGGGAGCTCACTCCATTATGAGGCACTAGGGATTCGAACTGCTGAACTGCCGACCTTCTGATTGACAAGTTCAGTGTCTTAGCCCCCAAAATAGTGACAAGTGAAGAAATTCAAAGATGATAAATATTAAAGTAGTGGGTCTTATGGGATAAGACTAAAGAAGCTGTATATATTTTGTTTGATTAGATGATTAACAGACAACAGGGAACCCACAATTTATACAAAGCAGGGCAAATCTCTTTTATTCCTCTGTTGTTCTGCTTTTGAGTGCATCACCAACATGGGAGATTTGATCCAGATCTGTATCTTGTAAGGGTGATCAGGAACATATTTTTCATCCTTTGCTCCTGTCTGCAATGTAAATTCACACTGAAACTAATATCATTATCTACAGCTGGATCAATAATATACAAACAAGAGCTTTCAGTTTGCATGACTTTTAAAAAGCAGTAGGCAAAACTTGATCCTGAGAAAGCAAATCTCTAGTTACCTTCAAATGAACTGCATAATTCATAACCGTTTGACCATTTGATACTTTCTCTGATGTGGCATTGATTTTTCTCTTTGAAGACTGAACCCTTCAGGCTTCATTTTATGCTACCAGCTAAAACTAAGTTAGATATCATCTTGGATCAATTAAACTGAGCAAATCAGATGAAAACCAACTGAAGTAAAAAGAAATCCATTCTGTTTGAATACAAACAGTTAAGCTAACAGGGTTATAGATCATACCATAAAAGATCAGATCTATCCCGTATATATACTATATATTATTAAAGAGATTTTCGCTTTCTTTTGCAGAAGATATGAATCTTTTGCAGAGATTCATACACCACCATCCATAACCTGCATTTGTTCCAAGAAAATGGAATATGTTTGGACTTATGAAGAGGGGGGAAATGAGATGAAAGGAGAGAAAGATATTATGTTACTATCAGGTTAAGTGTTCTATGTAGCTGTATAGTTCTTACAAATTTATCTTTACAGATTCTAGCATAGAGTGTAACCTGAACCCAGAAAATAATAGATCATTCCCATTATTGCCTACCTTGTGGGCAACAGTTAGAAAAGAGTTCTTCTAAAACTCTAGATGACTTCATGAAACAATCACAATTGAAATTTATGTTGTTAAGCAAGACAGTTGCTAAATGAGTTGTGCCCCATTTATGACCATTTTTACCAGGGTTAAGAGAATCACTTAAGTGAACCGTGTAATTGTTAAGCAAATCTGGCTTCCCCCATTGACTTGCTTGTCAGAGGTTCCCTAAGATGGTTTGAAAATTACAAATTATAGGTTGGCAAATGACAATCCCAGGACCAGGGAAGCCACAACTCAGAGCTCCAGCAGGTTCTGACAGGTTCTGGAGAACCGGTAGCGGAAATTTTGAGTAGTTCGGAGAACCGGCAAATACCACCTCTCACTGGCCCCAGACTGGCCCCAGAGTGGGGTAGGAATGGAGATTTTTCAATATCCTTCCCCCAGGAATGGGGAGAGAATGGGGATTTTACAGTATCTTTCCCTTGGAATTGGGTGGGAATGGAGATTTTGCAGTATTCTTTCCCTGCTATGCCCATCAAGTCATGCCAACAGAACCAGTAGTAAAACATTTTGAATTTCACCACTGCCGCAACTATCTTAAATATATGCCAGTTGGCAAGCACCCAAAGTTTGATCATAGCAAAAGCAATAGCAATAGCAGTTAGACTTATATACCGCTTCATAGGGCTTTCAGCCCTCTCTAAGCGGTTTACAGAGTCAGCATATTGCCCCCCAACACAATCCAGGTCCTCATTTTACCCACCTCAGAAGGATGGAAGGCTGAATCAACCCTGAGCCGGTGAGATTTGAATAGCCGAACTGCAGAACTGTAGTCAGCTGAAGTAGCCTGCAGTGCTGCATTTAACCACTGCAACCACCTCATGTGAAATGTTCATAAATGTGAAAACTGGTCATAAATCCATTTTTTTCAGTATTGTTATAACTTCATTAAATGATGGCTATTAATTGAGGGCTACCTGTGGAATATTACAATAGACTATATTCTATTTTGGGGTGGTGGTGTTTCAATCTCCCTAATGCTGTGCCATTAAAATGTGGTCTAAAATTCTCTCTCAGGGATGTTTCGTTAGAAACTTTTATGAGCAAGAGATCAATGACAGTAGATTTCCAGTACATGAGTCCACCTGAAATCAGTATTTTGAACTTAGTAATTGCATTTCAAGAGTCTCCTGAACTCCCCCTTACCTCTGGATTGATTCAGCTAAAGAACATAGCTATTTCAATTTTCAATTTTCCAAGCTTAGATCACAGATGTTTCATTTTCGAGACTCACAATCTCACTCTCCTGGGTATTTGGATTGAATACACCAACTCAAAAAAAAAGTCAAAAATCATTTGCTCATAGTTGCTTTGAAAAGCATTAAGATTTACCCTTATTTAAAAAATAGATTAATTTTTTTCCTACAGGATTCTGTACATAGAGGCACAGAGGCATAAAAGAAAAAATATTATTTGCCCAGCAATAGTTTTATATCAGTGATTTATAACACTGAACGCTTGTTCTTTTTCAATATTTTCATTATTTTGCGCAAATAATACTTCACTAAATACTAATAACTAACAAATTAATGCAAATGGACCTGCTATGGAGAGTGAAACTTCATTTGGTTTTGAGTTGTATCAAGATATTCCCAGTTATATGTTTCTTACCTTGCTGAAATACAATGTATTACACTTAGCATGTAAAGCCAGGTAAAAAATTGTAATCCCAAATTATCCACATCTCATGAAATATTTTGAAGGAAAATAGCTAAGGGTGTGATTGATTGCAGAAACAATGTCTTACAGCAATTGTCTCATTCTTTTAGGCCTGATGGGCAGATTTTAAACCTTTCAAACATATTGTCCATACTCACATAAAATAACTTATGGGAGGCTTGACAAAAAGGCTACCTTGAAGAGCATAGCTAGTTAAAAAGCACAGATTAAAAGAATGCTACTGTACCTGTTAATATTTCTAAGTCATCAGATACTCCTTATTAATCCATTTTTGTCCATTTTCTACACAGGTATGCGTACCTTTAAACAGCATTGAGCAGGATATGAGCATCATATTTATTTCTAACAAAATTGCAAGATTTGCCTGGAACCTGATGAGCACCAAGATAAATTACGGCAGACATGCCACATCTTAAGTACTAGGCTATGATGTCAGTTGTAGAAGCTACACATTCTCAAAGTAGAAGCAGAGAAATAGATCAAATCCTCATTGGGAGACAAATTCTTTCTGCATTTTTGAAATCTTGACCTCAGAAAGGAGTATACGTACTTAGGGGACTAGTGTATATGAATAAATGGAGTTCAAGAATTGATGAATCATAAATCAACCTCCCAGATTTCATTATTTAGATCAGCAAAAATATGGCAATGTTCCCTCCTGTTGCTTGTAAAGGGAGGGAAGATTGTGCGGTATTGGTGCAGGGGTGGGATTCTACTGGTTTGGACCAGTTCAGGCAAACCGGTAGCTCCCACCATCAGCTGAGAGCAAAGCAGTTCACTCTGATGATGAAGTGAGTCCGCCCACCCATCCCTGTGCTTTATTCATCTTTGGCAGAGCAGATTGCTGCACCTCAGCTGTTTTCCTCCCCAGCAGTAATGCAGAAGGTAGTTTTTTCTCAAAACTGTGCACGCAAAGTGCACAATCATCAAACCGGTTGTTAAACCGGTAGTATCCCACCAATGGTGTGGTGATATGATGTTTTTCCAAATTAACTCTAAAGAAAGTTAACAACCATCTCTCCATCCCTTTTTCCATCCTGACAGATGCTACCAGCAAATCAGCTGGTGATGAAGTGTATCTTCTACATCGGAGTTAGGACTGCTTTGCTTACAAATCAACCAACTTACCAACAATCAAGAATATATTCTGGTGGTGTCTAGGGAAGTCTGTAGACTGAGAAGAAGTCTGACCTTGATGGCATCATCCAAAAAACAAGAAAAAGGACCTGGTCAAGAATCTCTATCTTGGGAGTCTAACAGGCGAACTTTTGCATCCAAACTCATTACATTTTCCTGACTTATTACATTATCTTAGATTAGTCTGATCTATAAGGGGAAATAATGTTTCAACTCCTACGCTCAAAACGACCCTTTAGAGCACTGCACACCAAGATAACTAGACACAAGAACAGTTTTTTTCCCGAACGCCATCACCCTCCTAAACAATAATTCCCTCACCACTGTTAAACTATTCACTAAGGCTCCATTACTCTTAGTCTTCTCATCGTTCCTACACCCATACTCCTTCCACTTATGACTGGCATGATTGTATCTTTATATTATCTTTATAATTAAATTATCTTTATATTTATATTGATATTGATTGTTCCTGATTGCTTATTTGTACCCTATGACTATTATTAAGTGTTGGTTGTACCTTATGATTCTTGACGAATGTATCTTGTCTTTTTATGTAAATTGAGAGTATATGCACAAGACAAATTCCTTGTGTGTCCAATCACACTTGTCCAATAAAGAATTCTAACTTGTCTCCTACTGGGAGAAGTAAAAGGAAGAACACCAACAGAAAGATAAAGATAGAATAATGTGGCACTTCAAGCCTGACAGGTTATTATAGAAGTAATAGTTTGACTACATAGTATTCTTTGTCTCCAAGCCATCCTCTTGCATTCTTGCATCAAGAATGATGATCCATGGAATATAAGCTAGTTCCTCGGGAACTACAGCCCCGAGGAAGATAAACTGGTACATTTTTTCCCGACTGCCATCCCTCTGCTTAACAACTAATTCCCACAACACTGTCAAATAATTTACTAAGACAGTATTACTATTTTTCTTCTCTTCCTTCCTAGTACCTATCTCTCCCCACTTATGACTGCAACCATGTTGCTTGTATTTTTCAATTTATATTGTTTTTATTTATTTCCTAGTATGATTTGATAGCTTATTAGTAACCTTTACTATCACTAAGTGTTGTATCTTTTTATTCTTGATGAATGTATTTTATTCTCCATAAGTACACTGAGACAATATGCACCAAAGACAAATTCCTTATGTCCAATCACACTTGGCCAATAAAGAATCCTATTAATTCATATTGGACCAGTGGTGGGTTTCTGCCGGTTCGCACCGAATCAGGAGAACCAGATGGTTTACCGATCCAGTAAGAGGAGGTTCGACCGGTGGACCCGGAAGTAACTTCCGGAATGCCTGCCCCGGCCCTGTTGCTCCTCACTCACCCCAGCCCATCCAGAATAGCAATAGCAGTTAGACTTATATACCGCTTCATAGGGCTTTCAGCCCTCTCTAAGCGGTTTACAGAGTCAGCATATTGCCCCCAACAACAATCCAGGTCCTCATTTTACCCACCTCGGAAGGATGGAAGGCTGAGTGAACCCTGAGCTGGTGAGATTTGAACAGCCGAACTGCAGAACTGCAGTCAGCTGAAGTAGCCTGCAGTGCTGCATTTAACCACTGCGCCAGCTCGGCTCCATCGCTCACTCCCCCCGCCCGTCTGCACTATCCTATGCCAATTCGGTGTCAAGTCCCCTACCTGGGAGTGGAGGTGGTAAACGGAGAAGCATGGAGAGGTCCAGCAGCACAATCCACCAGACAGCAACGGCAAGCTCAGGAGTTTTCTCCTGGATTCCTCTCTGTCATGCCTCCTCTGATCTCCCAAAGTTCTTTGTCCAGTATGATAGCTTTCTATTGGATTCCCCTCTGTCTTGCCTCCTCCATTCTCCCAAAGTTCTTTTTCCAGAGTGTGATAGCTTTCTACTGGATTCCCCTCTGTCTTGCTTCCTCCATTCTCTCAAAGTTCTTTCCCCAGCGTGTGATAGCTTTCTACTAGATTCCTCTCTGTCATGCCTCCTCTGATCTCCCAAAGTTCTTTCTCCAGAGTGTGATAGCTTTCTACTGGATTCCCCTCTGTTCTTTCCCCAGCGTGTGATAGCTTTCTACTAGATTCCTCTCTGTCATGCCTCCTCTGATCTCCCAAAGTTCTTTCTCCAGAGTGTGATAGCTTTCTACTGGATTCCCCTCTGTTCTTTCCCCAGCGTGTAATAGCTTTCTACTGGATTCCCCTCTGTCGTGCCTCCTCCGTTCTCCCAAAGTTCTTTCCCCAGCGTGTGATAGCTTTCTACTAGATTCCTCTCTGTCATGCCTCCTCTGATCTCCCAAAGTTCTTTCCCAATGTGTGATAGCTTTGCCCTGGATTCCCCTGTCTTGCCTCCTCCGATCTCCCAAAGTTCTTTCCCCAGCATGTGATAGTTTTTCCTGGATTCCCCTCTGTATTGCCACCTCCGATCTCCCAAAGTTCTTTCACCAGCATGTGATAGCTTTCTACTGGATTCCCCTCTGTCGTGCCTCCTCTGATCTCCAAAGTTCTTTCCCCAGCATGTGATAGTTTTGGATGTTTGCCCCTCCTCAAAGTTCTTCCCACATGTCCATTCCCTCTGATTGCCTCCGATCTCCAAAGTTCTTTCACCAGCATGTGATAGTTTCTACTGGATTCCTCTCTGTCTTGCCTTCTCCAACTCCCTAATTTTGGTCCTTATCCTCCAGTTTTCTATTTGGGAGGTTTTCCTCTCTCCCCCCCCCCTTCATAGGAATCCCCCCAAAATTAGCCACATGGCTTGAGGGTTGTTGGGGGTCATGTGACTGAGTATGCATGAGTGATGTCAAGTTGGCCATACCTGCCCGGTCACATGACTGCCAAGTCACGCCCCCAAATTAGCCACACCCACAGAAGAGGTTCTAAAAAATGAAACCCACCACTGTGTTGGACCAACATCAAAAATCTGTCACTAATCCCTAAAAATGTTCATGGAGTATAGCTAGATGAAGGTAACCTGGTCACAATTGTTTCAACAAATATGCGGGTCATTTTCTTCAATGAATCCAGTGTACCCATTGTCTGTTCTGAGCCTGCCAGTTTGGTTTTCCCTTACATTTAAACAACAGCAGATGTTGCAAGGCAAATATAAATTCATTTACTTACCTATCTTTATCTGACTATTCTTATTCCTTGAGGAGCTTAAGGTGACTTACATGAAAGTCTTCTCTAGATTTCTTCTTTACAACAACAGTCTTGTGAAGTGAATTGTGCTGAAAAAAAAAAAATGACTCAAAAGTCAATCAGCTCCATGGTGAAGTGAACAACTACATTGAACTTTCCCCAGTTCCAGTTCAAAATTTTAATCACAGCTCTCCTTGCATCTTTTGAGAAGATTCTACAATTGACTGGTCTGGAATAACAACACAAGGTAATGGTATATCTATTCAGCTATGCATAGCTATTTCAGTCTTTAGAAAACTGAAGGATTATATTCTCAACATTCCTGAAACATATGAGATGGGTAGTGGTAATGCATTTATCATAAAACTCAGAGTAACCATTTTTTAATCAGGACACATATTCCAACAGGCTAAAGTATCTGAAGGGAGGGGTTGAGATTCTTGATATTAAAGTTCTTGCATTCGAAAGTTTTTTTTTCTACATTCAGGATTAGCTCTATAGAGCCAGGAGGTGATTTGGCTCAGATTCCAGACTCTTCAGAATTACATTTTCAAAAAGCTGAAACAGGTCAATGTACAAAGAGGGCATGTACACTGATTGTGTCAATATAGCATTAGTCATGCATAATATGTGCCAGCAGACAGTCCATATTTATTACTTCTCTGTTAAAGTTTCTCAGTGAGGCCTTTCCAAGCCTGGTTCCCTCCAGTTGCATTTGGATTATAATTCCCATAATCCTAATTGTCCTGTTGAATTGAACTGACTTTATATATAAAGATTGGGTTTATTTGCTTAGAATGGGTGTTTAAAAAAAGAACCTGTCAGATTAAGTATAGAAGAGATAGATTTGGCAAAGATTGCTTTCTCTGTATGTACATCGACCTGCAAAAGGATTATTTTCTCGTGAGCAGTCAGGGCCTTGGTGCTTCCTGAGCTTCATTGTTTTTTCTTGCAGACATCATCATGAGGTTACCTAGTTCGGGTAATGAAATGCCTGCAAGAAATGGAAGTTCAGAGAGCAGCAAGGCCTCCTCCAAATGTTCTCCTTATTGATTCTTTTTCTCACCTGAATAAGAACAAGTTAAAATTAATGCTTACGTGTGGTTTCTAAGGCTCCATAAGTTCACTCAGTATGTAGTGTCTGATTTCTTGCCTATTAACTAGGTGTCAATTTCCAAGGCTGATAATAATGTGCATCTACTGGAAGCATTTCAATAAATCCATATGTAAATTGAAGGAAAATCAAGGAAAATGGAGGCAATACTGCCTCTGTGATTCATTTTCCATGCAGGCTACGCCGGTCTGCAATAGAGGATCTCTTCTATTCATAGAGGTCCTCTGAGCAAATTGAAGCCCTGGCCTTCCCAAATGTTGGAATCGCATAGCCAATCTCCAGAGGAGAGTGCCTTACACTGCAGAAAGCTTCCCTGTAATACCCTGTTTCTCTGAAAATAAGACCTCCCCAGATAATAAGCCCAATATGACTTTTGAACGCATGTGCTAAAATAACCCCCCCCAAAAAATAAGCCCTCTCCAAAATATTGCAGCACAGCAACAGCCATGAGTTGACCACGCTTGCCGCCTCCTGCACCTCAAAAATATAAGACCTCCATGAAAATAAGGCAAAGTGCTTATTTTGAGGGTCAAAGAAAATAAGACCTGTCTTATTTTCAGGGAAACATGATACCTGGAAGCTTTGTTAAACCCTGAAGGAGCTTATTTATAGTCTCTTACTTCTCCCCAATGCTTAAAAACCCAATTTTCTCTCATGTGACTTGACTCCTAAAGGCTTCATTCACATGGTCATGTAGTATTTGGCAATAATAGGAAGCAGATTGCCCTTGCCTTTTCTGGATTTTATTTTATGTTTCCATTTTACACCTCCCAGGTATTTGTGCCGATGGTTTTTCTTATCCATGTATGAAGCAGATCCAACTCTGCTTCGCTTCTTCTGTTCAAGTCCCTAAACTGAACTTGGGACATCTGCTCCCCTAAAAAAATAGTGATTTTGCTCAAAATGCAACTGATAATACAACTTGAGCCTCTGTACTGGGCACTTTTAATACTAGCAGTTATCTATGCTGACATAACATCTCTGATATCCTAAAATTTATTTCTGAAAAATGTGAAGACAAGAAAGGTAGTTTTTTCACATAAAGTGTTCTCAAAGATATGCCCAGTTGATATTTCTGCCAGTCCATTGAAAATTTGGTCCAAACAGAACCCCGGTATTTTTCGAAGTATAAAATGCACTTCTCCCCTAAAAGAGGCTGAAAATTTGGGTGCGTCATATACTCCAAATGTAGCCCCAGCCACCCCCAGCCCCCACCCCTCGGCCTCCACATGTCCTCTTTCTGGCTGCAGAGATTGCCACAGACAATGGCTTGCGTTTTTGGACTCGTGCTTTCTCACTCACAACCAGCAAACTAATGTGCTGAAGCTGTGCTGAAGAATGCTAGCCAGATAAATACTGGTAGGCAGAATTTTTTTTCTTATTCCCTCCAACCCAAAAACTAAGGTGCATCTTATACTCCAAAAATACTGTAATGGTGATTGTAACACTTCATTTAAGACAACAGTAACAGAATCTTGCATGTATGAAAGTACATCTTCCTTCCCTTTCTTGTACTTTCCCCCAAACTCTTCTGAGACATTTCTACTCCTACTCCTCCTTCTAACTCAGATTTTGTTTATCATTTTCTAAACTACAGTTTTTCCTCCTGTCCTCCAAGTTTGTTTTTAATGCTGCCTTTTTTCGTGTACAATTCAAGGAGGCAAACATACCAATATTTCTTCCTTCGCCTATTTTCCCCACAGCAACCCTGTGAGGTAAGTTGGGCTGAGAGAGAGAATGACTGGCCCATGATCACCCAGCGAACTTTCATGCCTAATGTGGGACTAGAACTCACAATCTCCTGGTTTCTAGGACAGCACCATAACCACCACAGTGGCTTTCTATATATCATTACAATTTCCAACAACCACAGCTTTTTTCGGTACACTCTTCAGGAAGACATAATCTCATATATACATACATTTCAGTTGTGCCCTTTTTATATCAGCATGGCAACACAAAGAAATAAATCATGAGCGTCATAGTTTACCACTTTGCTTTCTGCCTGGGGAAACTACTTTATTCCTGTATGAAACCAGCAGAACCAGTGATACTACATCCCACCACATACAAATATACAAACAAAACACAAACACTGAGGTAAAGCCTGCAGCAGTATTTTCATCATTGCTAGAAGGTGATAGTTCTCAAGTTTAGGCCTTGGAAAATAAACTTCTTATGGGAAGTATAATCATTTTTAGTGTTGACTGTTAAGTTATTTGATTAATTTAGTGTTGACTGTTAAGTATTTTTGATTATGGTTGTTAAGTCATTTTCAACTCCTAGCAACCATAGTAACTGAGTTCTTTCTGCCAGGTGTCCTAAATAGGGAACCTTTTCCTGGTAATCTGTTTCTCAAGAAAGAACTGGGCATTGAGTTGTTCAATGATCCATCAATTTGTTTTCTTAGCTGTCTACAGTATTCTCAGGAATCTTCTCCCACACCAAAGTTCATACTGTTTCTTAAAGTTCAATTTTAACTTTCACTGAGTGTCACAGAGAATACCATGACTTGCATGATTCTGTACTTTGTAGGTGTAGACACATCGCAGCATTTGAATACCGAATCCAAAGACTTTGTGGCTGTATTCTACTAAGTTCAAGTAAATTTTAGTCCTATTTTTTTCCCTGAGCTCTTTTAGTCGTAGTATTAGGGCTTGCAGATCAGGACTGAAATGTTACCGATTCAGACCGGTTTGCCCGAACTGGTAGTAAAAATGCTACCTGTTCGCCCAAACCAGGCAAAAAAAATGTTACTGGTTTGGGCAAACCCGTTTTTTCTGACGATTAGCTGTGAGACATGATTTACATTAGCTAAAAAGCAGGGTTTCCTATTTTCTAGGTAATCTAAATCGCGTGGCACAGCAGATTCCTCCCCTCGCTGTTCGCTTACTTTGCAGGCACACTCTGCACATGCGTGGAGGGTCCTGCGCATGTATGGAGGAGGCTCACGCACTCACAATGAAAAGGTAAGTGGATTTCACCCCTGTTGCAGATACTTTACATTTTCAGCTATCAGGGTAATTTATTATTGCTGTTTATTGATGTTGTTCCTCTAGTTTTTGTAGGAGATGACCAGCCTGAGCCTGAAGGAGGGTCAAACATGTCATCAGTCATGAGTCCCTTCTTGCCTATAAGACATCTAAGTCCAGCCTACTTTGAATTCAACTGACTCTTATCTAACACCAATTTTCTTGGACTGATAGTAGTTCAGATTCTTGTAAAGAGCTTAAGCTTGCAATAAAGCTTTATACCCACTTGAACTGCCTGAATCTCCCGAGTTCCCTGGTACTTGACAGTTTTAAAACCATGCTTATCTTCTTCCAATCTAACTTCCCTTCAGCATACAGATTGAATAAACAAGGGGAGAATATGCAGCCCTGTTGCACTCCTTTGCCAACCTGGAACCAGTCTGTTTCATCATGTTCTGACCTGACTGTGACTTCCTGACATGTATGCAAGTTTCCCATGAGGATAACGAAATGTTCGAGGATTTCCATTGGTCTGAGCACTTCCCACTGCTTGACATGATCAACACAATCAAAGACTTTTCTCTAATTAAGACGAGTTGTAAGTCACTATTTTCAGTGCTGTTGTTAACTTTGAATGCTTGTTAAAGAAACAATCAATTGTAAGTCAAGGATTGTACTACATGTAATTAGAACTGATATTTAGTTGATGATGGGGAAGACACTAGAAACTATTGTCAACTGGAGGAGACAATGAGTAGCCAAGTTGGCAATTAAGCTTACCGGTAATTCATACAATGGGCTAAAATATAATGTGATGTTTTGGCTTAGTTACGGCTTAGTTTGTGCAATAGCTAACACAGTGGCTTGGAAACTTGGGTTTATATAGTTTTAGGTAATGTTTAAAGTCACCAATTAATCTTTTTTTTTTTAACACACAATGGTTAAAACAAACTGGCTTAGTGTAGTAATGCATAGTCCAACTAGGTATAGTTCTATTTACAAGAAAGGAAAAATATATTCAATTTTAATAACAAACTGCTTTGTTTTCCAGGAAAATGGCCTCCCCATTGCTTTCCTATGTTGCTTAGAGTACCTGTAAATGAACTAATATATAATTTAGTAAATAAATAAATGAGTCTAATTAAGCTATGATACCTAGGAGGTGAGTATATTTTCATAGCATTTCTATTAAGCCACTCAGAGTAACCTTATAGGGGAGATGGGAGGCAAAAAAACATTAATAAATAAATATAAATTTGAAAAATGTTAAATTTTTACTAGGCCTTGAAAAATTAGAGATAAAGGGAACCGTAACTTTGACCAACCACTGTGGCAGAATTTTCTGAACACTTCAGAGATTGCCAAGCTAAACCAACATGTGATAAAAACTGACCCTGGACCCATTTAATTAGTATTGCCTAGGAAATGATAGACAGATACTTGCAAATCTTTACAAATATAATTGAGCCTGTACCATATTTCAACCTTAGAGAAATAAGGTGAGTTTTACAGAAACTAAATTAACACAGTTTCAATTTTATGCCATGTTTTCCCTTAAGTTTTAAGAGGTTTTATTGTTATTCCCTTGGCAATTTTTTTCCTTAATGATTTACAATGTACTGTCTAATCAGGAGATGGTCCCACTAAATTCCTTGGGTTTACCACAAAGAAATATAATCTGCTTCCTCCCCAAGTTCTTAGAAAATATCCATTCCAATATTTAAATATTCTGCATACCACTTAAAAGGTTTTCTACAATGTGATTCTATGTCAGTAACACATTTCCAATTAATCATTTAGTTTGAATGGTCCAAGAGACCATTTGATACTAGGTTGCCAAGCAATTAAGGCAACAATGAACCTTTCTATTGAGGCATTATGTGGTGAGTTTGATTTTGGCTTAGGTTGTGTGGACCCAGCCATTATGGCTAGTAAATTGAAGTTTATGTTTTCCTCTGATATATGAACTGGGTCACTGAGCTCGTTCAAGAAAATATGCTTAAAACAAATCATAAATTAATGCCATGTATGACTGCCTTTATCAAACAACTTTAAACCCACTAGGTTCAAGTCAATTTGGGAGCTGGCAGATGAAAGAAATGTTTGCAATCCCGTGTCAGCCGACGTCAGAGTTGTCTCTCAATAAGATTATTTTTAAAATGAAAAAAAGTTGCCTCAAGTTGGAGCCTGTTAGCTTGCTAATTTGCTACATTTTCTTTCCACTCACATGCTTAAAAAGTATGTAGTACTTACTAAAGTGAAAAGTAACTTAATGGTCTTCTCTGTTACATGTGCACATGGTTTCAAAGTTGGATAATACTTGAACACTAAAGCAGTGGACTTAGTTCTGTGTTCATTCATAAATACCTGAAAAGAAATATGAGGTTCAATGTATCATTTCCCTGAGGTGAGTTTCATAAGAGAGCATGTTAGTGGAGTTCTAACTCTGTTTTTCCCTGCCGTGGAAAAGGAAGTACTTTCCCCCTCCCCATCCCTTACATTTCCAGTAAGTACTATTCCAGAAGTCTGTTTTCTAGAGCAGAGAAAAAAATCCCCAAAATCAACACCACAACTGACAGAAAGGTGGGATCTGCCTTGAGCCCTTACGGAAAAGGGATCACTGAAAATTAGACAGACAATTCCTGGGGTGAACTTAAGTTATAGCCAGTTGTTTTTCAGAAAATGTACAAATACAGCAAACATCCTACCGGGAAAGAAAACGGTTACCTACTTTGACAGGATCGTCTGAATTGCAACCAGTCTTCTCATGTTGAAAGAAAAGCAGAAGCATGAGATATTAAAATGTCTCTCCCATTGAGTGATTCCTGCCACACGTGTGCTTGTATTTTCAGCTCTGATGAGATTTACTTGCTGGCAGCTATCAGGAGGCTGATACAACAGGAAAATGAAGACATGTCATTGCTGAAAAATAAAGTACTAGCACCACCATATGCTAGAGGCTGGAAAATTGATCACAGCCCAGAAAAAAAAAATACCCTGCTCATCCAATATTCACTTTTTCTCTTTTCTTTTAAACGTGTGTATGGTGTTTTTTTTTTTAAAAAAAAAATGCAACTGCAGATAAAGGCAATATAAAGCAATGTTGACAGGATTACGAATTTGCCAGGAAAATCCTAAAGTGGTCCATCTGAATTTCCCTTCCCATGTTATAAACCAGGACACTTAAAAATCCATTAAATGGGAAACAGGATGGAAATTCATGCTGAAAAATGTGAATATTAGACAAATGCCCAGATATTAATAAAGCTTTCTACGAGTCAATATGCCAATGCCATGTCTCCTTTGGAGGAAAAGTGAATTTATAGCCATTTTATTGCCTTCTTTTCATCCTCCCCACTTTGCTTGCCAAGGAGTACAGCTTTGTCCAAAGTGGCTCTGAAATGATTAACTTCCTACTCATTTGTCTATGGAAATTATTATTCATGCAGGTCATGGTTGTCTCAAAGGTGCTTTTTCAAGAGGCACCCAGGCTTTCTTGGTTTTCTTTGAAGATGTTTTGCTTCTCATCCAAGAAGATTCAGTCAGAGTTGAAAGAGCTGCTTGGATGAGAAGCGAAATGTCTTTAAAAAGCAAGAAAGTCCAGTTGCCTCTTGAAAAAGCACCTTTGGGACTTCTTACTTATTTATAAACCCTTTCCATCTCTCACATGAAGGGCCCATTTTGACCAATTTTTATCCAGTTTACCTTGGATATAAACAGAGTCTGTGGAGAATAAAGCACGCTCACAAGTTATATTTCCAATTTAAACAAGAAAGGAAGGACTGACTACAACCTGGTTTTAAACTGAAAAGTCCGGCTTCTATCTTTTAGCAATTTTTCAATTGCTCTTGGTGTTCTACTGCTTTTGTGCTTTTCCCTAACCTTTTATTATTTTCAGATTTGCTGTGCATCACTTTGGTGGTTTTTAAGAAAAGTGTCTTCCAAAACCCTATGACAGCACATGGATGCAATATTTTGAGGGAATGCAGTTTCTGATGTGGATAAATTATAAATGACTTCGCTTGTCAATAAAACATTCCACAGACAATTTTCAGTTACAATTAATCAAAGTAACAAAGACTCAAAATGTTAAGGTTTGCCCCTGTTGAAGACTTGCTTACTACTTAGATGCAGTTATAAATTACAAAGCAATTCACTTTTATCCCCAAATTTCTCAAAAGCAAAGTAATAACAACATTCTACCAATTTCTATTTTAGTTATGTTTGCTACACAAATGGAAAGCAGTAATGAAATCACACAGAACTGGGAATAAGAAATTTCTTCCCATGTGCTATTCAGAGTTGATGGCAACTAGAGGCTTCTTAGAATTCTTTTCTCCTTTCTATTTTTAATACCTCTAACACTCTTTTATTTCACTTATTCATTTCTTTGAAACTTGACTTAAATATAGATAGATGAGAGAGGGAGAGAGAGAATTTCTTCTCATTCATATTCAAAGCAATATCTCACAATCTGCACTTTTGCTCAGCTGCAAACAAAACTGAAGATCTCAACATATTTGTTCATTTAATGTTTCCTTTGTTAATCCATATATATTAGCTCCTCTACATGCTTTCATGTACAAATATCATAAACGTGTCATAGTCATGTCTGCAAGACTCATAAAGATTCCTTATATTTTGTAGATCACCTCTATTGCTAATCCAAAGATTTTGGTACCTTCTATCCCTATTCAGGACTTCTTTTGTTTTGATCAGCTTCCTGAATTATTGCTTCTTTTTAGTTTTTAAACAGATGGTTTTTATCATTTTACCATGTTTTAATTATATTCATTGGAAACCATTTTTAATATATTTCTGAATGAAAAGAAATGTTGTAAATAAATAAATAAATAAATAAATAAATGTTTTACAATTCATTCTATCTAGTACATGTCCATTCCAAAGCTTTGAACACGGTGTGCGAAGAAATTGATATAATCTTTAAGTATTTTAGAAACAAAAACAGAATAGGCTTTTTATTTAGTAGTATCCTTAAAAAAATCTAAGGCTGTTAATGAACTTTAACAGATATTGTATTCAGTGAACAAGGGCTGTAGTATCTCACAATTATTGTTAAACCTAAAAATTAATGAATTATGGTCCTTAAATTTTAAATCTAAACAATAACAATATTAGCATCTTGGGTTTTTAGGCTAGGTTAAAAACACAATACCTTGATAATAATTGATTCATGATTAAACCAGGTCCATTTCATCTTGTGAACCCATGTCATTGATAGAGAATTGGAAGCAGTGAATAAGACTGCTGTGAAATCAGGTTAAATAAATGAATGTCTATCAAAACCTGGCACTGAGAAATATTAATCCTATTCCTGGATCTCAATCTGAATGCTTTTGCCTCTCCATTATTACACTTTTTAGAATTTATTTGTAATTTTTAATTATGTTTCCAGTCAAGCTAACTTAAACATTACAGCAGCAGTTGTTTGCTTAGTGAGAATGCATTGCTCTGTCATCTTTTTTTTTATTCCAGTCTGTTTTTACATCAATTAAAAAGTATATTTTTTAGAAATCTTATCCACTTTCATAAATTCTGCTTTGATCTGCTTTGGTCAAACAACAAATATATCAGCAATTGTGACTGTATAAATTACACCAGAATTTTGGATCAGATATCTCTGAGCTGAAAACAATATTCACCTTATCGTTATCTAACTATGGTATATATATATTTACCCAATTGGTAAGTTTGAGTTATAGTTTCAAGTTTATAGTTTCAGGCCTGATATTACTGCAGAAGTTGCTAACACATATTTACTTTTAAAAGAAGTTAGACAATGTATTCCATAGAGCAGTGTTTCACATCTTCAGCAACCTTAAGATGTGTGGACATGAACTCCCAGCGTTTTCCAGCCAGCACGAGAATGCTGGGACCTGGGAGCTGAAGTCCACACATTTTAAAGTGGCTGAGGTTGAGAAATTTTGCTATGGAATATAGCAGTTTATAGTTATCTAACTACATTATAGTTATCTAACTACAGTATATAACATTTACCCAATTGGTAAGTTTGAGATATGTTGCAAACCTGAATTAAACCCACTAAATGGCTTCACTGAGGATGGGATGTTTAAATTCTGTTAACTACTTATAGACTAAGGTGACCAGATTTTCAGATTGGTAAAGAGGAACACCTTTGACCGGGGGGGGGGGGTGAATAAGAATTTTATACGGAGCAACAAAATTTTTCATACAACACAAAAATAATATTGTAATATATTTTTTTATTTCAACATAACTACAATTTACAAATATAAATTGTAACTGTTGCCAAACATCAAAATTTTAATCACGTGACCATAAGGATGCTGCAACGGTCGCTAAGTGTGAAAATGGTCGCTAAGTGTGAAAAATGGTCATTAGTCACTTTTTTCAATGCCATTGTAACTTTGGTCACTATACCACCTTTCTTGCCACAGTTCTTAAGTGAATAACTGCAGCTGGTATTTTGTATTTTGGATAGAATCTTTTTTTAAATAGTCTAAGACAATTTAAAAAAGAATCCACACAGAATAAAACTATTTTAAAAAATCCTATGCACAATAAATATTATTTTAAAATACATTAAAAAAATAAGAAAAAAGCCAGCTCACTTACCAGCAGGCACAAGTGAGCACTCCAAGTCAATCCAGAATGATGTAGATACAGAATGATGTAGATGTTAATACAAAGAACTGAGCAAATTAAAATGGTGAAATTAGTCAGGGAAATATTTTTCAAAGAAACTTTGCCACCATTTTTTCCACACGAGCTGACCTCCAACCTCCGTGCCCCTCCCCTCTGGAAAATCCAGGAAGGAACACTCGCGACTTCTCTAGCCAAGTATTTCCTGGAGCTCTATGGTCATCTTTTCTTATAAAAGTAAGTAAAATGGGTGGGGGGGTCCGTTTTCTTGCTTTAACTTCTTGCTTTCAATGAAAGTACTGAGACAAAGAGAGGGTTTAGACAGAGTGTCTTTTGTCTTGCCCTGGTTAGGATTTCTTAAGCAAATCCAATGGGCTTTCAACATGAAGCCAGAAAATCGGGACTTTTTAAAAACACCCTGGGACACGGGACAAATTGTTATAAATCGTGACTGTCCCGCCAAAATTGGGACGTCTGGTCACCTTATTATAGACTAAAAAAGCTACATTGGTGATTGGTTACAGATTCAAGTGGCCTGAGAGAGTCTCAGCTTTTGTTTAAAATGAAGGCAATTTCATTTTTAAAAAGATGTAAGGCAAGTATCAGATTGGAGGTCATGCCTGTGAACATTTCAAAAGCCAGAAACATAATTAACACCAATGAGAACTTTTTCCTCTTCCTGGAGCCAGGTGAAACAGTCAAAATTAAAAATAATGTATATTCAGCATACAAAATTCTGCCTTTTTGTCATCAAATTGTGATTACCAATGCATAAGATTTTGCTCACAAATCCATCTTTATCTAATAATGATCTCTTCAATGCCTAACAGAAGCTGGATGTGAAGGAGTAGCTTTTAAACCTCTATCCAGGCCACTGGCTGAAAGCTGACACCAGTTTATTACTAGCTTAGCTGTGTCCTGTCCCTGACATTTCTTATGTTTATTTTGGTTTTTCTGTTTTTCTAAGCCTGATATATAGTCCACTTCACCATTTTATTATACAGAATTACAAAAATACTGTTTTATTTGTGTAGAAATATATTGTTCTCAGTTCCCAATATTGAATTAATCTCTCAGTAGAAAACCTGATTTTATTTTTACACCATCCTATGTTACCTAAAATTATTTCTTTCCCTTCCCCTCCCTGAACATTCTCCCTTCAAAGTATCTCTCCATCATTTTCCTCTGTCTAAAATTCAAGGTAACGATTTCTGGTTGTAGTCAAAACAGATACGCATAAAGGTACTATTAAACTGAATGATCAGCTTGCAATCAATGTGTGTGTTTTGTTCCCTGATTATATTTCCATCTCTTCTTTCAGTTGCAGCAATCAAGTTAACTGAGCCATATAATATGATACAAGGCTTCTGTGGATGAAGAGATAGAAAATTTTAACAAGTTATTACAAAGGGATTTGATTGCCATGGTATTTTTGAAATTTGTCTCACAGAGAATCACGAGCAATCCTAAAGCAGCTACTAATAATTGACATTTTAATTCATACACACAATTAGCACCTCCATTCGACAGACAGACAGACAGAATCTCTTTTTTATATTTTTTATTCAAGATTTGGCACTCAGTTTGGTGTCTGAGGTGACTGTTTGATTCACATAAATTACTGAGCAACCAACTCCTCATAATGAACCTTGAGCCTCTATTTTGATTCAAATGGGTTGATAGATGAGTGGATGAATAAGTGTATGGAGCAAACAACCTCAAATTTATCATTTATACTTGCTAACTTTGATGTTCATGTTTCTGAAGTTCCATACTGCTTTGAAATAATATTATATCTGAATTCTAACCTTATGTAAAATATCTTCCCCAACATTTGAAATTATGATTTGTACTTGATATATTCATTTGGCGCAGTGGTTAGAGTGCAGTACTGCAGGCTGCTTCTACTGATCACCAGCTGCCAACAGTTTGGCAGATCAAATCTCACCAGGCTCAAGGTTGCCTCAAGCCTTCTATCCTTTCAAGGTCAGTAAAATGAGGACCCAGATTGTTGGGGGCAATATGCTGATGCTGTAAACTGCTTAGAGAGGGCTGTAAAGCACTATGAAGAGATACATAAGTCTAAGTGCTATTGCTATTGCTACAGTCTAGAGCAGTGATGGCAAATCTTTTTGTCGTTGTGTGCTGAAAGCGCACAACAGCGCATACATGCACCCATAATGCAATGTGTACACAACCCCCCAGATGTGCCCCCCATGCATGCATGTGTGACCCCCCAGATGCACCCCACCCCATGCATGCACATGCAACCCTGTGCATGCACATGCAACCCTCAACATGCACACACAACCCCCTGTACATGTGCACATATCTCCCACATGCATCCCACTCCTGTGCATGTGCGGCAGAGACCTAAAAAACAGCTGGCCAGCAGGAGGCATGTGTGCATGCACTGTGGAGCTGAGCTGGAGTGATGGCTCGCATGTCAACAGAAAGGGCTCTACATGCCACCTGTGGCACACATGCCATAGGTTCGCCATCATGGGTCTAGCGTGTTATTCAAACCTGGATGTGGAAATTAATATTTGTAGTTATTGGTCCATTAAATTTTCCTTAATGCTACTGTAATATATTATATGTTTAGCTGCTCTTGAAAACTTCAAAATAGTGGAAAAAAATATGGCAGTTGTGTATGGGATTGCACGTTGTGAATACTCCATTTTTAATTAATTTTATTTCTTTATGTATTAATTAGAAATAATATTATTCCAACTAGCACAATGTTAACTGGCTCTCAGGTTATTTTTTAATCTCAGATAAAGAGATTGGTGTTAAACTATTAAAGTCTACCATGGTTCACACCACAGCTCTAAAAATACTCTTTTCAGAAGTTTTTACCCATATCCTCAGATTATCTGCAGAAGTCCTACCTGGGTGTTTTCGCATACAAAGGTCGAGTGTCTGCCTTACTAGGTGGACCAAACAGGAAGCATGACCAGACAAGCTAATTCTACTTTATTGTAAACCTATGTTACAAATAGCCTTGATTTATGACTACAGTTGGGACCAGAGTTTCCTCATAAATCGTTGCTGTCATAAAGCAAGTCATCATGTGACCAGATTCAATTTTATAACCATTTTTACCAAGGTCATTAACCAAATCCAGCCCCTCCCTCAGTTGACTTTTTAAATCAGAAATTAGCTGGGAAGGTAATAAATTGCAATCACGTGACCCAGAGTGTCGGTTACAGAAAAGTGCAGTCTGGAAGTTCTTTACATCTTCTTTACAGCTGAGAAACTAAGGAGGGTCCCTTGTTGCCCCACTCACTATCCAGCTGTAGGCAATGCTGACTCTTGTCTGACCGTTCTCGAGGCAGCATCTTCCTGCCTCCCAAGGACTTTCCCACATACCATGACATGGAACAATTGGTTACCTTAGTGTTTTCAGTGATGGTACTCCCTACACACAAACACAAGTTCAAGCTACACCTTTGAAATACCTTTTCTGGTCTGGTATAAAATCTGGTTATGGTGTTGGAAGAAATGTCCATCTGGGTTCAGTTCCGAGTGGGGAAACATGGAGACTGTTTGGAGAGATGGTTTAATGGTGGACAGGATCACACGGCTCGAGTTCCTGAACCGGATCACATGGCTTCGATTCCTGAGCAGAAAAGGGCTGAGATGCTGAAACAGCCTGAGTTTTATACCCTCTGCTGGGCCCCACCTCTCTGTTTCCTGTTGCTGTGTAAGAAATGTGTTCTGATTGGTTGTCAGACTCCCAGGGGGCGGGCTTTTTTAGCTAACTCTGTAGGCTGTCCTGAGACCCAAGCTTGTTTGCCTTGCTGGCTGATGTAATCTTCCCAGGTGCCATGTGGTGAGTTTCTGTTTGCTAGATGGGTCTGCCCGAAGGGGGTTATGTAGAATAGACTGTTATGTAGAATAGATTGGCTCAGGCCTTAATGGCTCATTGACAAAGGTGGGGGACTGAGTTTCTGCCTCCCTTTTGGGGTAAATATTCTGCCCTTTTAATATTTCCTAAAATATTTCATTTTCCATGAGAGGGTTGGGTTTTAACTTTCTACAATGGGAAAAATAATTTGATTTTTCTGGCCTTTGATGTGGCTAGAAAATGATACTATACTAATCACAACATTTCAATGATCTCATTTATTTCACCCCTGCAGGTAGGTAAAGGAGTAAAAGGAGGATACAAAGAGATTACAGGTTAGGCACCCTTTTATTATCTTGAGTATAGCTGCACACCTAGTCTGGCTACTATGGATTCCCACTTATTCCTATAAGTAGGAAAATAAACAGAATATCTTACATATTGGATATCATCCAATACGCAAGCTAAGGAAATCAACCCCAGTAGTAGTTTGTAGTTTTGTAGTTTTATTAGAATTTGTAGGCCGCCCTTTTCCCTGAGGGGACTCAGGGCGGCTCACATAAAACTAGGAAGGGGGGATACAGACAACAAAATAGAGACATATACTAAAAATAGTAGGCAACATCCATACAACATTCGGGAGGGGCAATTATCCTTATCCCCAGGCCTGACGGGCGAGCCAGTTCTTCAGGGCTGTGCGGAAGGCTTGGACGGTGGAGAGGGTACGAATCTCCACAGGGAGCTCGTTCCAAAGGGCCGGGGCTACTGCTGAGAAGGCCCTCCTCCTTGTGGTTGCCAGCCGACACTGGCTGGCCGATGGAATACGGAGGAGGCCTAATCTATGTGATCTTATTGGTCGCAGGGAGGTAATTGGCAGAAGGCGGTCTCTCAAGTATCCAGATCCACTGCCATGTAGGGCTTTATGGGTGATTAATAGCACCTTGAAGCGCATCCGGAGATCGACAGGTAGCCAGCGCAGCTCGCGGAGGATAGGTGTTATGCGGGTGAATCGAGGTACACCCGCAATCACTCGCGCGGCTGCGTTCTGCACTAGCTGAAGTCGCCGGATGCTCTTCAAGGGCAGCCCCATGTAGAGCACATTGCAGTATTCCAGCCTGGAGATCACTAGGGCCCGAGTGACTGTTGTGAGCGCCTCCCGATTCAGGTAGGGTCGCAACTGGCGCACCAGGCGAACCTGGGCGAATGCCCCCCTGGTCACAGCCGTTAGGTGGTGGTCAAATGACAGCTGCGGATCCAGGAGGACTCCCAAGTTGCGAACCCTCTCTGAGGGGTATACAATTTGACCCCCCAGCCTGAGGTATACTAGTCAGATCTTTGGGAGGGAAACACAACAGCCACTCGGTCTTTTCTGGGTTGAGCACAAGCTTGTTAGCCCTCATCCAGCCCATAACGGCCTCAAGACCCCGGCTCATCACATCTACCGCTTCATTGAGTTGGCACGGGGCGGACAGATACAATTGAGTATCGTCGCATATTGATGGTATCTAATCCCGTGCCTGCGGATGATCTCTCCCAGCGGTTTCATGTAGATGTTGAATAGTAGGGGGGATAAGACCGAACCCTGAGGCACCCCATAATTTAGGGGCCTAGGGGACGATCTCTGCCCCCCCACTAACACCGACTGCGACCTGTCCGAGAGGTAGGAGGAGAACCACCGTAGCACGGTGCCTCCCACTCCCACCTCCCGCAGTCGTCGCAGAAGGATACCATGGTCGACGGTATCGAAAGCCGCTGAGAGGTCAAGGAGGACCAGGATGGAGGAATGTCCTTCATCTCTGGCTCTCCAGAGATCATCCATCAATGCGACCAAAGCGGTTTCTGTGCTGTAGCCGGGTCTGAAGCCTGACTGGAAGGGGTCTAGGTAGTCTGCTTCCTCCAAGGACCGTTGGAGCTGGAAGGCCAGTACAAATTGCTTAGACAAAAGTTGAAGGTTTATGCATCAATTTTTAGCAACTTACTTTCCTAACTGCAAAATTGATGTGCTTGATGCATATTTAGCTTGAGATGTTAACAAGTGAAATTGTGGTGTCTGGATTCAATCAGCAATGCTTTTTAGAAATATCTCTGCTTCAAAATTTTGTGCCTGATCTAAATCCCATCAGATTATCATTTTATAAACATGAAACGAATTACAAAATTAATTGGAGATATTTGGGGAAAACAATTTGATTGGAGAAACAACTAAAAAAATAAAACATGTCAAAATATTATTTACTGTGGACATCCCTTTTGAAGGGATGATAATTAAATCAAGATGACACAGTGATAAGGCAATGTAGCAAGATTGAGGCTGTCTACAGTTAACTTGGAAAGAACACTATTCGTTCATGTAAACAATAAACATTCCATTAATATCACATCATGTGTGCTAAATGTCCCAACCCCATCCACAACTTGTAAAATTTTTAAAAACATACTTTCAATATACTCTAAAATAAGAATAAAATATTATTTTTAGATAAAGGTGTAAAATATACCATACACACAACCTGCCAGCTCTGGGTGATAGGAGTGCACCATTATGAGGTGTCAAATGCCAAAGCAAATAAAAATAATGTCAAGGTATCTATTGTAGATTGGAACATTGTTTTCCCTAAGACTTTGGAAATTTGTAATGCAAATTTGTATGTTAAAAAAAAGCATTTTTAATTTCTTCTAGTCTATAATGCTGGAAAAGGTGGATAAAAAGAGAATTATCAGCAGCAAAATAGATGGGCTTGATTTATCATGGCAGTGGATGCATCATTGAAAGATTTAGAACCAGGTTGGGGATAGACTATCTTGGACAAGGTCTAACTATGTGATCATTAAGAGGTGATCCTAAATTGATAGTACATAATCAATTTCATTTCCAAAAAAATTGTAGGAGGAAAGAAATAAAATAGCATTGTAAGAGAGTGTCTGAATGTAGTTCTAGAGCCAACTGCTTTATACCTATCATTTGTGAAATTATACAGAATTCAGCTAAAGGTGTGATAAATGCAAGTTCAGTAGAAGCAGCATCCAAAATGTTGATGTTACATCAGTGGAATCAAACAGTGAACTGAATGTATCTACAATGTCATGAAAGCAACTTACCTGTACAGAATAACACAGTGGAGGAAAACAATATCTTGATGGTGATAAAGACCTATTATCAACTCAGAAATGTTTTTCTTTTGCAATCTCATACCCTCATACCCTCATATCTGAAATTTTCTTTGCTGCTATGCAAGCGTTAAAGAGCCACCACAGGGGTATTGGCTGAGCATATGTCATGCAGTTAATTTGCATTTTAAAATATGGTTTAATCTCTCACAAGAAAAGAAACTCCTCTCTTATCACTCACAGCTTCTAAATGTTATCTGCTGCTTCTCCATTGTGTATCTGCCTAGTGTACCTCATCAGCCAAACCCAAATCAGAAAAGAAGTTACAAGGGAATTCTTACAACCTTGCAGCTTAGTGTATTTTATACTCTTCCTTTGTGTAGGAATTCATACTGTCAAAAGCAGCTATAATTCCATTCATGAAGGAACTAAGAAAAATGGTCAAAAATTTAGAAACCAGAATGATTTTTCACTTGGCTTTCTAATTAATGGAAAAGGGCTTCATTGAAAGAAGAATAACTTCAATAAAACATTTGGCTTAGGGCAACGTTTCAGCACCTTTAAGATATGTAGACTTCAACTCCCAGAATTCTCTAGCCAATATACTATAAGGAGTATAGGGGTTAAGATAAATTCAGGAATGATTAAAACCACTATCATTGCCAATATTTACTCTCATGCATTTCAACCAAGGATAATAGATATTTTTTCAAAAGCAATTTGCTGAATTTGCACAAAGGCAACAGGTAGCATCTTGTCATAGGAGCTGATACTGATTTGGAGGAGGGAGTGCAGAGGGAAGAGGGAATAGCCTTTAGAGACAGGAGGAAGAGCTGCTATCAAGGCAGCAGTCAGATAAAGGGACCTGAGACCAGGGCAAGAATGGAACGTGTGCAAAGTCTCAGACAAGTTCCTCTCCAGTTCAATCAGTGATAAAGGGACTTGCAGATTATGTTACTATAGTTCTATAATTAAAGTAGTATTCACCTACAAAGCATTGTTTTTCTAATCTGATTCACCTTGAAGGGCTGATAGGAATGTGACTGGCCCAAAGTCACACAGCTAGTTTCCCATGCCTAAGAAAGGACTGGAACTCAGATCTTTCAACCTCCCAATCTAGGAGCATTGCCACCCCAGCTCTATTAAACAGAAACTGTTCCACAAAATTCTCACTTCCTTGCTGACAACTTCTCCTTTGCTAAGAGGGAGAAGGCATAGAGGATCATCTATTCTTGACATGATGCTAATGGAAACGGGGAATAATGTTCAGTTTGAACAATGACAAATACTTGCTAAAAGAAAGGTATCGCAACTCTATTCATTTTTCTGGCAAGAGAGGAGGGACTGCAGCATGATGAAGAGTTCTCCCTCTTCCCCCTCATGTCTGCCAAGAGGGAGGAAAAAAAAACAGTGAGTCACTGCCTTCAAATGACAAGTCAAAATTAAAGTCGCAAGCGCTTTATGGTGAGATAGCTTTTAGTCTCTCTTTGAAAGTACTTGTCAAGGAACAGAGAAGAATCACACTACCATTCATGCCATTCATTTGCCAGTTTAAAAGAAGGAGGTTTGAGGAACTGCAGTAAGATATAAGTGGACCAAAGATCGGGGAGAATGAAGTAGCATATTTCCTTTGACTATATTCTGCTGTTTATTGTAAATGATTACAAACATATATAAAGCACCATCATGTGACCTAGAGGGAGGAACCATAGGAGTGTATTGCATTTCATATGTGTGTTTATGTGTATGAATATATAATAAATGTATGTACATATATCTGTTTCAAGTATCATATATCATTTCAAGTGAAATGAAAAGATGTTCAGCTGGAGAACTGAAGTCAGTCGAAGTTGACAATTCTGCATTTAATAGGCTAACTCTTTGGAAGCAACTTTCTTCAAAAGTTGAAGTACATATATAAACTAGGGAATTGCTTTACATTCTTATGAAAGTCTGTAGGCATGTAAATATCACATTTGGTTGTTCTATGGGAAGCTAGCTTAAATACACCGATTTTTTAAAATAATCTGGCAATAATTGGGCCTATACAGACAGCTAACCAAAAAAAAAAAGCCATAGTCTAGTTGAAATGCCCTTTTAAACCCTTCTGCAATAATCAATAATTGGGAAAGATACTTACAGTCTGTATACATAAATAATTGTGAAACAGACAGACTGCTATTCAGAAATACTTTACTGCTTCTTTAGAGGGATATTAATGTCCAGGTGCTTTTTTGCCCGTTGCAACTATTTAATGTCTTTGGTTAAATATTTGCTGTCCAGAAAACGGCTCTTTTAACGGCCCTTGATTTCCACAAAGCTAGTTTAAATGAAACAGGCAGACATCATTAAGATTTGGCTTTTATACTGTGTCTGAAAGTCTACATGCTTCTCCTTGACAAACTGGAAGGAAAGCTTTGGCGCATTAGCAATGAAACTCTCTCAAAGTGGATCTTCATTTTGGGACCAGCCTTCATTCCAAAGTGGAAGTTTGGATAGAGGTGTATTTGCATACCTGCATTCATAATACACTTGCACACACCTACACACACACCACACACACACACACACACAACACTGGATTCAGCATTTGATCCTATTTAAGCAGAGGAATTTTATTCCAAGGTACGCAATTCTCATGGCTAATAAAATTATTAATTCTTTACTTAAGTACTGTGTTCTATTTCTGTATAACATTTCTAACCCACTTTCCATTAAATTTAATTACATATAAAGAATTGTTGCCCTATCTCGAATGATATGATTGTTGTGTTTTAATTATGTATTGTTTTGTGTTGTTGTCAATGGTCTGTATCCCCCTTCCCTTGTTTGAGTTGTGAGCGCCCTGAGTCCCTTACAGGGAAAAGGGCGGCATACAAATGAAATAAAACTTCAAACTTCATATCAGTCAACAGCATGTCCAAAGCCTTCATGTTCTGACCCTATTTGGGTGTTCAAGAGCTGACCTTTATCAGATTGGCAAAACCTTGGCTGGTCATTCTGTTAAAGATAAATACTTGCCATCTGCGGTCCTAGAGGCTGAGGGAAATATGCCTGTTTTACAGGTGATTCTCCACTTACAACCACAATTGGAACCAGAATTTCTGTTGCTAATCAATTAAGTGATTCAAAGAACATTCTTAAATAATTTAAGTTCAACTCAGTTAAATGTGCACACCCAATATTAGGAATCTTTTTGTCATGGTTGTTAAGTGAATCACTGCCATTGTTAAATGAATGAAGTGGTTGCTAAACAAATCTGGCTCCCTCATCGGTTTTGCTTGTCAGAAGCCAGGTGGGAATGTTGCAAATAGCAATCAGGGGGCCTCAGACCATTACGACCATCCTAAGTACATGTCAGTTGCCAACTACCAGAATTTTAACTTCATGGCCCTGGGGGGTACTGCTATGGCGTAAGTGTGAGGATTGTTTGTAACTCACTTTTTCAGTGCCGTTGTAATTTTGAATGGCTAAATGAATGGTTGTAAGTTGAGGATTACCTACAACCAGTGGTGAATTCAAATGTTTTTACTACCAGTTCTATGGGCGTGGCTTGATGGGTGCAGCAAGGGAAGGATACTGCAAAATCTGCATTCCCTCCCACTCTGGGACTAGCAGAGGTGGTATTTGCCGGTTCCCCCAAACTACTCGAAATTTCTGCTACCAGTTCACCAGAACCTGTCAGAACCTACTGAATTTCACCCCTGCCTACAACTATCTCTGAGAGGAGTGGTCTCCATAATTCAAATGTCTTTTTTTTTACTTTCAAACACATAATGTATAAAAAGCTAGGAGCAACTACAATAGCATAATTCTAGCACAAGAATAAGTCAATTTCATCACTGTTATGCAGTGATGTATTCACCATTAAGCAGACTAAGTACTTGCTTAGGACACCAGGTGCAAGCGGGCACCACAAAGTTGAGAAAGAAAAAAAATGAAGATTTGTACAGTATGTATAAAGGAGGGGCACCAAGATTTGTCAGTGCTTAGGGCACAGTGAGGCCTTAGTCTGCCACTGCCATTATGTGTATTCGCTCAACTTCCACTTAAGGCAGAAACATGAAATACACAACATATCATTTAATGTGGGACCAACAACCTCTTCTAAAAACAGTTGTTCAAACTTTCTGGGTGCTTGCGCTTTAAAGTTCCACCACCAAGGTGTCTGTTATTTAATAAAAGAAACACATCAAGGCAACAGCTGATTCTTTTACCTCTGAAAAGTAGGCCTACCATATGTGGGTGGCAACCCCCCCCCCGACCCCCGGATCTGTATGAGCATGTGATACAGAGATGCAGAATGACTCTTTGCTGTCACCTTGTGGATCAGGCTGAATGCTGTCAAAAGTACAGCCCATTTCTTGTCTTTTTCCTTCAAACATATTGACAGAACTTGAAACCATTGAGTGCTTGCCAATTTGCATATCTCTTACATAGTTCCCATATTCTGATAAAGTTTAATTAAATACAGTCTTGTGGGTTAAGCAGTTGTTTCCTCTTTTTGTTTTCTTCTTCGTCTCTCTCTCTTCTCTTCCATTCCTCATGCTACTCAATTCAACTTCACGGTCTCAAAAGCTAGCATGCAGTTTTATTATCTGGCTGTAGTAGGGTATTTGCTTTTCTCCCTTTTTCTCGGGGAGGGGGTAGTGAAAATAATCATGGAAGTTCTTATATTATCAATCCTTATTTCTTTTCCTTTCTGTATTCATCTCGTATTCCCCTTTTCTTTTAGAACGTATAAAACTGCTCTATTCTCACTAGTTCTGGTTCTGGGTCTTTAGATTTAGACCCTTTGGGGTTTTTTCTTTAAAAAAATGTTTATTGATCCTTCTATTGCTCTAACTTCATCTCTGTATCTCTTTTTGTCTTTTTTACAATAGATAATGTTAATATTTCTCTTTCAGTTTCTTCTCACTTTTCTTTTAATGATGTTTCAGCCACAAATAAGTCCTGTTCTTCACTGGGTAATGTCATTAATGATTTGTTGGCGACTAAGGGGATCCATGCCTTCTCAATACTATGGCTTCTAAATCCATTTGCCTCATTTAATACCGTGAACCTTCAAACAGTATTAACATAAGTAGCGTCCCTTGGCATTGCTGGTATGACATTTCCATGTTTCAGTTTTCTCTCCCTTACAGACATTCTCAAGTTTATCAAATAGAAGTTCTTTAGGGCCAATGTTGGGTACCTTATCAATTGTTGATTTTTACATGTGCTTATTGAATCTTCCTCCTACTCCACAATTCAGTTATCAAACATAACACTGATGACTTGAAAGTTTGTTCATCTGTGGGCCTTCTCTGGATAATGCATGTGTGAAAATCTCTTTCCAGCTGTCTAGCCAGGATTCTCACTGGATGTCTTGCTGTTCTGGCTTAATTGAACATGCATAAAACAAAGATTATCCCATTCCAGCTGCATCAACTCATCTCTCCCTTTGCTTGGTTTTGGTGTTCTTCTTGTTTTCAAAGCTGCCAATAGCAGATCTTTTGGTTGGCGAAGAAATTGGGAGTCCTAATCCATGATATATTGTCTAGAATGGCGAGCATATATTATTGCACAAAAGTAAAAGTTGAGACTGTATGTTTATTACCTTACTCTACTGCCCTAAAATGAGTTTTTCCCCTTTCCTACACGTTTTTCTCTTTCCCTTTTTCTCTCCTACTTTTCCATTATTTTCATTTTTCTTTGTATTCTATACTTCAATAAACTAATAAAATTTTGTAAAGCCATATAAAAAGATCCATGCCTGGGTCCTCCCTCTCTTGGATTATTGCCGAAGCCTAATGGCTCTGGTTGTCCATGATCTCATTTCATCTTTTGATTCATATCCAGAGGGCTGCTAGTCTAGATTTCTTCATTTTATCTTTATCTCTTTGCATTGCCATTCATTATATTGGCTTGGTATTTGTGAGATACCAATACAAATTGCTGATGATAACACATCATCCCCTGTGTATTAAGCACAGCAAGTTATTGAAATGTAATGGTTCATGAGCAGGTCTTTTCTCTATATATTTCTCTAAATATTTCCAAATTTGTTCCCATGCACCTTCTTTTCTTTAACTCTGTTTTCCTCAACAATTGAGACAAGGTTTGGCACAGTAGCTCTTACTAAAAATACAGGAATAAGATAGGTGTATCATTGAATATGCTAATAGGCACTTATTTCCAATGAAGCATACACTGTAGACTGCTGCAATCACAAACAATCTGTTTCATGCTAAATTAGCTGTGTGGAAGTGCATTGATCCATGTATAATTTTACCATATGTTCTGTTGTACTCCTCACCTGGGAAAAGATGACGATTTGCTAAAGGTAGTCTTATTACTGCAATCCATATGTATGCATGTAAGTCTATATGCATTGTGTGGACAGTGCTTACGTGCATATATTCACACATATACACTTTATGAATTTAGTTGGGAACCCAATTCAACAAATAATACAGATTACTTGAAAATGTCAGGTGACCTAATTGGCTATAGAGTTAGCGCCATGCAAGATGTGGAAATCTGCAGCTTTATAGCTTCCATGAGATATGGAATACTGGACGCAATAAGAGGTGGATTGATACATGAAATATAAAGGCAGCAAGCAATAGTTTAAAAGTTAATGCAAGATGGGAAAACCGAGGTGCAAAAAAGTTGACTTTCAAGTCCAACCAGTTGCTCTACAATTGAGATAGTCCAGCATCTGCAGTTTGCTCTGCTCTGGAAATTTCCATTTATGCAGACATACCACCATCTAACATCCAGTAGAAGAGCGGTCCAGACCTAAAAGAACAATGAGGTCTTGGTGACTCTCTAAAACACCAGCAGGATGGGAGCCATTTTGATCTAAAGAGGAATCTCATTCCAGGCAGGCATTATGTCAACTTACTTCCTGGTATAGTGATAAATGGCATGGTTTATTTGAAAGACTTTGAAATAAAGTCTGGTGTGCCAAACTTGTGAGCCTGAGTAATGCAGGCATACATATGAGAGATAGGTGGTCTCTCAAATAATCAGGCCCTATACCATGACAGTTTTGTAGGTCATGAGTACCACCTTGAATAATATCCATGGTAAACAATGTAGCATGTGGAGCAGAGGTGTGACATCAGCATACCAATGCTCCTACACCAATCATTGTGGACCAATTGAGGTTTGCAAGTAGTCTTCAAGGGCAGCTCTATGTACAGCATGTTGCAATAGTTGAGCCTTAAGATTATTACAGCATGAATGACGGATGGATGTCCCAGTCTAGAAAAGGATGCATCTGTTATATATTCTTTACATATTGTTTTACTCATATGGGATGAAATAAAGGTTCAGTGGTCAGCTTTCTTTAATCACTTTCTATGGTTTTACTGGTTTTATTGACTATAACATGCTTGAGAATCTTACAAAATAGGGAAAGTTATAAACATCTTAATTATGTCAGCAAACATAAAAATTACCGTATTATCGGCGTATAACACGCACCGGCGTATAACACGCATCCCCCATTTTAACACAAAAATTTGAGTAAAAATTTTTTTTCATTAAAAATAAATGACTTGGAAGCTCGGAACTTAATGTTGGATTAAAATTTATAACATTAGAACATGAATTATAACATTAACTCCTCAACATAAAGTGCCTTCCTTCCTTCCCTCCCTCCCATCCCTTTCTTTATGTTTTCTTCATGCTTTCTTTTCTTTTTCCTCTGCTCTTTTTTAAATCCCCCCCCCTTCTTCTCTCCTCTACATTTAGGTTGGATTAGTTTGTACAACGGTCATCAAACTTCTGAAGTAAAAATAAATAAATAAATCATATTAAGAAGAAGAAGAAAAAGGAAGACGTTTTTAGTTAAGTCAAACGTTTTAATAAAAGTTTCATCTTTTAAGATTTGTCCAACACATCCAATTGTAACCTTAACAGTAAAGAATATCACCCCAGCTGCTAAAGGTTCAACCAGTCTGAGACCCATTGAAAAGACAACAGTGCAAATCCAAAAGACACAACTTCCTCACCCGCCATTGCTTTGGTACCAAATCTTTGAGGAAGGGGCTCCAGAAAGAAGGAGGAGGAGGAGGAGGAGGAGGAGGAGGGGGAGGAGGAGGGAACCAAAGAGAGGCTTTTACCGAGTCTGCGCCCCACAGCCAGGACCGTCCTTGCGCCTCAAGCCGCGTTTCTTCCCCGCAAAGCCCTTCGGGCAACCCGAGAGTTCCTTTTGGCGCCAGAAGGGCTTTGCAGGAAGAAACGCCGCGTTTCAGCAGGTCAGCGGTTCAAATCTCACCGGCTCAGGGTTGACTCAGCCTTCCATCCTTCCGAGGTGGGTAAAATGAGGACCCAGATTGTTGGGGGCAATATGCTGACTCTCTGTAAACCGCTTAGAGAGGCCTGAAAGGCCTATGAAGCGGTATATAAGTCTACTGCTATTATTTTCACTTGCTTAGAGATACACATAGAGACATACATCAGTAAAATCATGATGCATAATACCACTTATACTTGGTTTTGATTCTGGTAATCCTTTAATACCTAGCAAAAGTGTGCCAGAATATTTAATTATTCAATTTGTTTGTGACATTACATTTCAATTTTCATTCAATGTAATTATGTTTGTTTCCATCTGTAAATCTCCCATGTTCCCAAATAATTCTTCTCTTTTTTTCTCCCAGCTAAGCAATTTTTTAACTATAGTACCAAGAGCACTTTATTTCTAAATTCATTCTTTTAACTTTTTTTAATCCCCATTTGTTTTATGTCATTGATTTTAGTAGGAGATTCACCCACTTTTTAAAGTTTATACTGACATCCTGTTAATCTTTTAAGATATTAGATCTGTCAAGTTTCAAACACATTAGAAAAAAGGCTTTTTGTTTTGTAGAAAAATGTGTAAAATGCTGCATAAATCTCCAGTAAAATAATTGATTATTTTTAAGTTAGTGGCTTGTTGACTGGCATCTTTTACACATTCTATAATTAAAGTCACACTCTCAACAAGAGTAGGAGATAGGAATCAGGAAGTGAATATATTAGAAATTCATTTTCCCAGGTGATCTAATAGGATGAACTGCAATCTGTTTAGATTAGCTGTGGATTTCAGACCCAATGCCCCCAAACCTCTGGAAAAACTGGAACCAATGACACAAACTTGGCAGGGAAGAATTGGAGAGGTATGTGAGTAATCTCTCATTTTCCATTCAGCTTGCTCAATATGTATTCCATTCTTTGCCTCCCTATCTGATTTGCTCAGTCTATTTATAGATGACTAACTTTAACATGCAGATCTTGGACTTACCTAATACGTTATAACTAGTCTACCTTCTCAAGGGTGCTTTCATTTTTTTTTAAAAAAATATTCAATTTGTTTGTGTTCTTATTCCATAACCAGCTTGTTTGATACTGCTGGTTACATGAGCAAATAAGTGTCCTTTATTTAAAAACTTAATTATGGAGAAAAATGGGCCATTCATTCTGTCCCCTTGAGATTACAGATGAAGGGGCAAAGAACAGGTATTAACATGTCAATACATAATGCTTTGACCTGGGGAAATAGCCAAACTCATAGACCAAAAAAATCAGGTAGAATGGATGGGAAGGTGAACACACCAGGGGGATCTGACAGGTTCATGCCATTATCAGTGACAAGACAATCTTCCCTGCAATTGAATTTTTTTTTATAAGCCATCCACAAATTTCACAGGAAAATGAGCAGCTCTTTTGGTTGCAGATTGTGTTTTCTATTGATCTGACATTCTGATCTGTTCAGTATATAAGACATGTGAAACTTTAAACAGATATTTAGATATTCTTTTAAATAATGGAGATATACAACTCAATCACTCTTTACATGTAACCATAAGAGCAGGAGTCCAAAAAAAAATGAAAGATTTTGCAAAATTTTGCAAAATGACCCAAAAAATTCTATTCAGCAATTATTTATTCTCATTAAAATCTGTAGGTTTATTTTTAAAAATGCACACTGTAGCAGCTCTTATAAATGACAACTGTTTTCCAAATGTTATTGCTTCAGCTTTTCTACCAAAGGAAATAGTAGCAGAGACTTGACCTAGATAGATCTTTTTAAAGCATTTGTTTAAATTACTAAAGTGGATTTAATTCAGGCTAGATTTCTTAAATTTGCAAAGTATTGAATCTTTAATCTTCTAAATCTCTGCCTGATACTCAGTTATGGGAACTGTCCTGTGATGAATGGTCACTTCTAAATCTCTGATCCTGTAATATTACTAAGTCTTGTTAATTTGGTAGATTACTAGAAATTCAAAGTATCTATGTATTTAAGCTTCAACAAGGAAGAGATGCCACCATTTCCATTCCTGTGTTGATTTTTCTTTGTCTTAACTTGTTGCCACAAAGAGAGAAATGGACAGTGTTAATTTAAAGCCTAACAAAATTCTCCCCAATTCTGGGTCATGGTAGAGCATAGAATGGCTAGAAATACTATGTATTCATAGACAGTCTTGGCAAATCCTAACACTGGAGAAATACTGAATATGGATATTGCTATTATTTCACATATGAAACTTGAGGTATGAAGTTTCTCCTTTAAAATGAACATTTCTCTGCTTTTAGAAGCTAAGATTCAAGAAATCTGGGGACCCCATGGAAAGTATTTCATGGATCATGGGACTGAAGCCAAAATGGATGTTTTAAATGTTAAATCAGTTATTTAAATTTTAGCTCTCCAAGTGCTAATCTTATCTGTTTAATTTCCTGACAGTTAGAACAATTAATCAGTGGAACAACTTGCCTCCAGAAGTTGTGAATGCTCCAACGCTGGAAGTTTTTAAGATGATGTTGGATAACCATTTGTCTGAAGTGGTGTAGGGTTTTCTGCCTAAGCATGGGGTTCAGAGGTGGGTTGCTCCTGGTTCGGCCCAGATCGGGCGAACTGGTAATAGCGATGTCAGGAGGCTCCGCCCACCCATCTGGACGTGTGTATGAGAACTGATAGTAAAAGAATTGCCAATCCACAACTGATGGGGTTGGACTAGAAGACCTCCAAGGTCTCTTCCAACTCTGTTATTATATTCCATTCTAATTTGTGCCAATGTGATGTTTCTTCCAAGTAGTATAATTTCCATATGGAATGTTCTAGCCTAATACTCTTCTTCAGATTTTAGTAATTCTTTGATGTGTTAAAATTGGATGCAATTTTAAAGAACTTTTGTAATATTTAAACCACTATTGTAAACATATTTTAAAAATGGGCTAATATTCTTGGAAACTTCCTATACATGTCACAGACTCAAAACAGGCATATTTTATATACGGGTGGGAAAAACTGCAGACATAGGAACATCTGTTTTGTAACTTGTCAATTACTTGCCAATTACTTGTGAAGAGATCTTATCTCTTGTTTTACAAAGCAAGTGCATTGACACTTGCTGTAAGCTTGTATCCTAAGAGGATTTGTTGCATCTGGAAAGATCTGTTCACAGGAGATTTTTCCTCCTTCTGCCCTTCCACTCTTAGGAAAGTTTCAATTAGCAATAATCGTGCCTCGGATAAACCTCATTGGCTACTATATTGGCACTGCGCAAAGCAGGATAGTTTATGGGACAGAGAGAGAGAGAGAGAGAGACTGCTCAATATCAGGCTCTGTGAGATTCTACTGTTTGATGATTATAAGAATTTTGTTTTATTTTTGATGTCGAGACCATAAGCTGTTCACTCAATTATATATATATTATTTATTAAGATACTTCATTGGTTCTTCTTATTGTTCTTTTTCCTCACAGTAGGCAATGTTTAACTCCAACAAAATGTTAATTTTTGGAACATCCAATTGGACTTCTGCTGTTTTAACTATTATTTGCAGAAAGAAAGGAGGCACTCAAGGAGAAGCTATGAAAGTCCATCTTCTTTCACTGACACTTGAAGCAGGCACAAGGAGAGCAATGATGCTGATGAGAATGGATCAACCCCTCAAGACGAGTTACTATTTCGTAATCAGCAAGAGCCACGGTATTGATATTGAGACCCAGCATGCGAGAGATAACTCTTCGGAAATCTGCCAGCTGCAAGGGCAAAGGAAAACAAATAAGGTAAACTATATGGCGTGTCTTCTCCCAAATCAAAATGCTGGTTTACAGCAATCTACATCAGAAACTCCTCTAGATATTCCCATTATCTGAAAAGATGTCAGGAGTGGCTAGCAGATGACTATGGAGCAAAAATAATTATTTTGTTTGTTTCTTGAGAAATCTCTAAATTACAGGAATTGAAGAATAATTAGTGAAACCTAGTCTAAAGAGCCCAGGATGTTTCATAATTCAGTGGCTTATTTTTTATCAAAGCTAGGGCCAGAGGTGGTATTCAGCAGGTTCTGACCAGTTCTGGAAAATTGGTAGTGGAAATTTTGAGTAGTTCGGAGAACTGATAAATACCATCTGGCCCTACTCCCATCTATTCTCTGCCTCCCTAGTCTCATCTGATCGGGAGGGAATGGGGATTTTGCAGTAACCTTCCCCTGGAGTGGGGAGGAAATGGAGATTTTACAGTATCCTGCCACACCACGCCCACTAAGCCACATCCACAGAATCAGTAATAAAAAATTTAGAATCCCACCACAGCCTAGGGACTTCTGAAGATGATGTGCTACACAATCTTTGAGTTTCACTGAAACTTACAGGTAGTTCTCAACTTACAACAGTTCATTTAGTGACTGTTCGAAGTTAAAATGGCACTGAAAAAAGTGACTTATCCGTTAAATAATATTTTATTTCCATTTTCATTTTCATAACACACACTCACATGTATACTATACATAGCCAATATCATATAGTATTAAATAATAATTACATCAGTTCCTCTTGTCAACAATGCCCCCCAAAATAGAAACCCATTATAGCTCTTCTGCTCTCCATACACCTCTTTCTTCTACCACCCTCCAACTTTCTATCTTCCCTCCATCATCCTTTTCTACTCTACTTCCCCTCCCTTTCTACTACTCCTCTCTCTACAATCCACTCCTCCTTATCCTTCTCATCTTCCCCCCTTACCCTCTCTCCTATCCTTCTCTGCCCATCTTTCTTCTTTCCCACTCCTCCTCTCCTTGGTGTATTTCCGCTACATGTCAATATGCTTAGCCTATCCTATTTTTAAAGAAAAAGTAGTAATAATAATAGTAATGAGAATATAAAATAAAGAAAAAAAACGTATACATGTGGAGTCAAATTACATTGAAATCTAACACATCTCATCTAACCTGATATATATCCCCCCCACCCTCCCCCCGACCCCCCACAACCTACCCCCCCCGACTTCCCAGAACCCGTACACAGTATAGATTTTTAACAAACACAGTCTAAGATATATTGAGAAAAAAAGAATAAGAAATTAATAACATCTTTACATTGAACTTAGCTCCTCCTTGCTAAACTAACTTTAAACAATTTAAATCATTCCTGATCTTAAGCATAGGCTATCTGGAATTTCTTAGTCCCGTATTTATTTTGTGTATAATCAATCCATTTTTTCCAGTCTTGTTTATATCTCTCATTTGAGTGGTCTTTAAGATATGCAGATATTTTAGCCATCTCGGCTAAATTTGTGACTTTCAATGTCCATTCTTGAATTGTAGTGACTTATGACCATTTTTCACATTTACAACCATTGCAGCAAGCCCATGGCCACATGATCGAAATTGAGATGCTTGGCAACTGACCCGTATTTATTATGGTTGTTGTGTCCCAGAGTCATGTGATCACCATTTGCAACCTTTTTATCAGCATGGTCAATGGGGAAGGTCAGATTTATTTAACAACCATCTTACTAACAACTGCAGTGCTTCACTTAACAGTTGTAGCAAGAAAAGTCACAAAATGAGTAAAAATTCACTTAATAACTATCTCACTTAGCAACAGAAATTTCGGGCTCAATTGTGGTCATAAGTCGAGGACTAACTGTAGTTGCTGTTTGCTTGTTTCTATACAATACAATGCAATAGCAGAGTTGGAAGGGACCTTGGGGGTCTTCTAGTACAACCCCCTGCCTAGGCAGGAACCCCTATACCATTTCAGACAAATGGCTATCCAACTTCTTCTTAAAGACTTCCAGTGTTGGGGCATTCACAACTTCTGGAGGCAAGCTGTTCCACTGATTAATTGTTCTAACTGTCAGGAAATTTCTCCTCAGTTCTAAGTTGCTTCTCTTCTTGATTAGTTTCCACCCATTGCTTCTTGTTCTACCCTCAGGTGCCTTGGAGAATAGACTGACTCCCTGTTTTTTATGGCAACACCTGAGATATTGGAACACAGCTATTATGTCTCCCCTAGTCCTTCTTTCTATTAAACTAGACATACCCAGTTCCTACAACCGTTCTTCATATGTTTTAGTCTCCAGTCCCCTAATCATCTTTGTTGCTCTTCTCTGCACTCTTTCTAGAGTCCCCACATCTTTTCTACATCGTGGCGACCAAAACTGAATGCAGTATTCCAAGTGTGGCCTTACCAAGGCATTATAAAGTGGTGATCTTGATTCTATCCCTCTGTTTATGTAGCCTAGAAATATGTTGGCTTTTTTGGCAGCTGCTGCACACTGCTGGCTCATATTTACATGGTTGTCCACTAGGACTCCAAGATCACAGTTACTACTATTGAGCAAGGTACCACTTATACTGTACCTGCGCATTTCGTTTTTCTTGCCTAAATGAGAACCTTACTCTTTTCACCATTGAATTTCATTTTATTAGTTAGTGCCCAATGTTCAAGTTTGTCAAGATCCTTCTGTATCTTGAGCCTGTCTTCTGGAGTGTTGGCTATTCCTGCCAGCTTAGTGTCATCTGCAAATTTGATGAGTTCCCCATTTATTCCCTCATCTAAATCATTGATACCTTGCAGTCAGTGTTGACTTCTGACAACTGCCTGAACTAGTCCTATCAATTTTCTTGGCAAGATTTTGTCCTTGCTTCCTTCTTAGGGCTGAAAGAGAAAGATTGGCCCAAGATAACCCAGTTGGCTTTGTGCCTAAGCTGGAAGTAGAACTCATAGTTTCCAGGTTTCTACCCTGGTACTTTAACCACTACATTAAACTGGCTCACATATATTTAAGAGGTAAAGGTTCCCCTCACACATATGTGCTAGTCATTCTCGACTCTAGGAGGCGGTGCTCAGCTCCGTTTCAAAACTAAAGAGCCAGTGCTGCCCAAAGACATCTCCATGGTCATGTGGCCGGCATGACTAAATGCCGAAGGTGCACGGAATGCTGTTATCTTCCCACCAAAGATGGTTCCTATTTATTCTACTTGCATTTTTACATGCTTTCGAACTGCTAAGTTAGCAGAAGCTGGGGCAAGTAATGGGAGCTCACCTATTACGCAGTGCTAGGGATTCGAATCACCGAACTACTGACCTTTCCGATCAACAAGCTCAGCGTCTTAGCCACTGAGCCATTGCATCCCTTTATATATATATATTTACTGACTTGTAAATAATTGTCTCAAAAATAGCTGCCAAAGAGAATAATTTTTTTAAAAAACCCTAAGTGTTAACATTGCTGAAATCTTTATATTATTATAGTTTGTACTTCAACGTTGGTTTTCAGTTTTATATGCTAAAAAGCAGCCAACATAAATTCAACAAATCAATCAGTAAATCAGTGTTGGAATCAGTGTTGAAACCCTTGTTCATGACGGTTGTAAAAAAAAAAAAACCTGTGGAAGAATATCACCTAAGACTGTGATGGCAGGTGGGCGGAGGGGATTGAATTGGTGTAGGCATGTGTGCGTGTGCAATAGTGCGTGCGTATGCACAATTTTGGCACGTTGTAAGAAAAAGGTTCACCATTGCTGCCCTAAGAGAAATATATTCTCCTTCTCTTGCCTAAAGTTGTGGTGCCCGAGCTTAGATTTAACATCTTCATTAAAGTCAGACAGACATCAGTTAGGTAAATGGATAAATGTTCAATGTAATCTACTTATTAATACAAGAATTAATACAGGAAGAAAGCTGAAAGTAATTGTTTTGTGTCAAACACTGGAGCATATTGTGATTTTTTTTGTAGAACAAATCAAAACAGAGGGGAAAGTTTAAAGTTCTGTGTAAATTGTATTGCAGTCACATATTTAATATTACACACCTCACTGCATGATCTGAATTAATCTTAAAATCCATCCAGACCTTTGTTTGTGGTTCAGTGTGTTTGAAAGGTCGCATGCCAAATGCTTACAATTATTGTTTGTTCTTTAGTCTTGCGCTATTAAAATAGATGACATTTGATGTAACAGATTGCAATATTTTTGTTTTTGAAAGAAAGGCAAGTTTTGAAAAATTAAGTTCATGTGGTATCATGAAGTAAAACTCTACCTATAAACATTACAGTTACATTCAGAGAGATCATCATGGGCATTTGTACTCAAAGGTCTCATTTGATCATTCTGTATTGTCCCCAGAAACCATTTCTCTTGGGAAAGTGTAATGAAGATACAGTATCTATCATAGATCTGTGGGTCCTCTCCTTTAGGATGAAATTTCAAAAACATATTGGAACCAAATTAGATTGTGCCAAATTATAATAATAGCAAAGTAAATGATTTAAGAGAAAAAACCTCACTATGCCACAGGTTTATTCTTTGGGGTTTTTTTTTTTTTTGGTGGCTTAAAATAAAGACTTTTCCAATATAGTCTTGAGAACGTATAACAGAGGTGCAGAGAGATATACAATGGTGACTCTTTGCCAAAGAACTTCTCAATAATTCATACTTGCACAAGTCTCCAAACAATAAAACACATCTGACCCCATAGCACAAAGCTGACCCAGAATAATTGAAGCTGTGACTTTGTCAATAATGAGTAGTGGGAAAGGCCACTGGATTGCAACTTTTTATTGCTTTGTCTTAATTAAACCTCTTGAAATATGCTCAAAAACATGTAAGTGATATTCTATTCACATCACTCTCTTTTGTACCTTTGTAATGGGAGATTCCCACCTTAGGAAAAGTCTCATGAAGCTCCCAAAACTTCATAGTGACCATAATGGTTACACTGCAAATTTCTTTAAGCTTCTGCCATGCCAATAAATCCTATGGGTTGCACTAATTCCTTTGGTAATGCAATTATTCATATTCTTTTCAAGGCAACTATACATACAGCCTTACTTATTGCCCTGGTAACTGGTGCTACACACCAGCATACATGTGTAGATGAGATTAGATGAGGTTCTCAGTCTTTATTGCCTCTATCCTCTTCCTTGCTCTTTTCAACTGAAAGAGAACTCATAAAATAGCTTCAAAGCCCAAACTGGGACACTTTCTGTTGGAATTATTACAATGTGCTCTACGTGGAGCTGCCCTTGAAGACCGTTTCTTACAGATGGTGCAGAAGGCAGTGCTGTAAATGGTTATGAATGTACCTGGCACAGTAACACCAACCACTATGATGTATTTGTGAGCTGTTTTGGCCCCAGTTGATTTTGGGGTCCAATTCAAGATGTTAGCTATTAATCCTAAAGCTCTTCATGGCACAGAGCCATGTTATTTGCAAGGATTACCTGTCTCCAATTATTGCTGCCTATCCCTATCAGGGTAAGCATGCTCTGAAACCTTTCTATCAAACAAGTCCTGCCACATGGAACAGTTATCCCACCAAGATTCAGCTGGCACCAACCAGTGGTGGGATTCAAATAATTTAACTGATTCTCTGCCCTAATGATTTCTTCCAACTATCAGTTCACCAAACTGCTCAGAAAGTTAACAACCAGTTCTCCTGAAGTGTTGCGAACTGGCTGAATCCCACCACTGGCCCCAACCCTGTCAGTCTTTCATAGGGCATTGAAGAGCCAGTTTGTCCCTCAAGTATTGGATGAAGATAATTGGTGATCTCATCTTCAGGGATATGATTGATATGATGTGATGTATGACTCATCCTGAATGCAAGGTGTTATTTTGATTATTCTAGATTATTTATGGTTCTTTTTAATAGACCTGCCCTGTGAGAGATTAATGAATGGATAAAGATGACAAATAACACACACCCCTTATTGGTGATCTTGGCACATACCTGTTTCTCTCTTTTCATGACTTCTTCAAGAGTTGATTTAAGTACTGTTGCTTCTGTGGTCACAGACTCCAACAAGTGTTTAGCCTTTTCTTTATCTTCCTTTGCTTTGCGTTCTCTAACATGTAGCTCAGACTGGACAGAGATTAATTGCTTCTCAGCTTTAGTCTTCATCTTTTCCAGTTTCTCTTGAGATTTGCTTAGTTCTTCTATGGTTTTGTCTTGCTCCAGTGCTTTGATCTAAACACAAATTCCAAAGAAGAAAACATGGAAGTGGTGTAAGGGAAATATCACAAAATTGATTGATTGATTGATTGATTGATTACATTTATATGCCGCCCTTTTCCCCGAAGGGGACTCAGGGCGGCTCACAATTCAATCAGGGAAGGAGGTACAGACAGGGGGATAAAAAAGATGAGACATAACAATACAAAATTTAAAAACACACAACAACCATACCATTCGAGAAGGGGGGCAAAAACTCTTTAGCCCCAGGCCTGTCGGAACAGCCAGGTTTTAAGGGCTTTGCGGAAGGCCTGGAGGGTGGTGAGGGTTCGAATCTCCACGGGGAGCTCGTTCCAGAGGGTCGGAGCAGCCACAGAGAAGGCTCTCCTCCGGGTAGTCGCCAGTCAGCATTGGCCGGCGGATGGAAATCGGAGGAGGCCTAATCTGTGGGATCTGATCGGTCTATTGGAGGTAATTGGCAGCAGGCGGTCTCTCAAGCATTGCTCCCCAAAAGCATTTTGCTTTTCCCTCAGCCTCATCCACCCAAATAAGACTCACTTGCAAGAGGAGCGCAGCACACATTTGAAGTTGTGTCAAGTATGAGCTATCTCCTAAATTTCAGGTTCTTGAAGAAGGCACATTGCTAATCATCTCAAAATTGCTTTCTATTGTGGAGCGATTGGGATGGACAGGTTAGGCATAGTTATTAGGAAGTTAAATCCGTTCACGTTTATTCATACCCCTCTAAATATGGTTAATCACGCTATTAGCTTTATTACCCACCTTCAGTTCGTTCGTGTCAGCAAGCTTAACTTTCAGATCTGTGTGTGTTTCTCTCGCCAAAGAAAGTTCGTTCTGCAATCTGTCTATTTTCTTTTGTAACTTTCTGAGTGTGAGGTTGGCCTCATCCCTTTCTACTGCCAGGGCTGTGCGCACTTGCTTCTCTTCTTCCAGCTGGACGATCTTCTGACGCAGAAGCTTCACATGCAGTTCTTTGTTCTCAAGTTGCTCTTTCTGAGCTTTTACCTACATTTCCATTTAAAAAAAAACATGTCACCCGTGATAGTAAATATTCATTTATTTATATGCTCCATTCTTCCTCAAGGGAAAAGTGGAGACTACTTCTTCCCCTCTCTTCACTGTGATGGGATTTGAGTGAGACTTAAGTGAATACTATCCTACCCCTAGTTTGACATTATGATTCTATTAAAAAATGAACCAAGCATTAATATCTCTGCTGTTTAGATATTTTTCCTACCTTTCTTTGCAGGTTTCGGAGCATGATCTTATTGTCAGTCAATGTGTCTCGTTCCAACTTGTTCAACTGCTCTGCACGAGCCAGCACTGCATCCAACCTCATGTCAAATCCAACCTCCACTGCTATTCTGTCCAGGTCCATCTTTTCAGAGAGCTGATCCAGAAACTTAAGATACTTTGGAAAGAAAATATGAGGGGAAAGGCATCCAGTTTTCTCAGAACAAAGCTTGCATTCTTAGCCGCTTACAATTGCTTTAAGAGAAATAAAGATTTATTAATGCAATAAAAATGTTACATTTTTATTGCTTCGTGTTTTCTTGCCATGCTGCCTTTTACTATTAAAAGGCATATATTTTCAGACATTTGCAAATAATCCAATATGGCTCAAAAGGGTTGCATGTAATCTAACACGTGAAAAATATTTTAATTAATTCATGCTTTCTAGAAGACTTTTATGGCCAAGACTAAACCAAGACATGCAAGTCTTTTTGATTCTTTTTAATTGCATTAGGCTGGACCCAAAAGGATTCTCTTTTCTTTCCTTGCTCATTCTGTCTCATGAGTGTCCACGTCTTCAGACCTTAAGAGAGAACACCACCTAATAAAACTGGGGCAGGCAGCCCACCAGAGAATGCCAATATTTAATCTGCAATAAGTACAGCATGCAAGCTATGCCATATTGCAAGGGTTTTTTCCCCCTAAAGTTCTGAATACAGATAACCAAACTTGTGTCACCATGACTTCCTAAAAGTCACAGCAGGCTTTTCTTTGGCTTCTGGTAGATTTCTGGGTACCACTCAAAGTAGCTCATAAAATCCTTTCTTTCGTAAGCTCCCAGTATCTTCAAACAGCTTTCTCCCATCAGAACTCATCATCTAGCACATGTATCTCAAGAGAATCCTCTAGTGATGTTTCACTTTCCTGAACTAGGGACAGGAAGGCTGAGACCAATAAATTGTCTTCCTCAGGAATGGACTTTATTCTGTGGAATAGCTTCTCTCCAGAGGTTAAACCTTTGAGCTTTCCAAAAACTGGTCAGAACAGAGCTTTTCTGAAGAGCATTTGGCATTGTCTATCTTTTAACTATTCAAATGACATTGTTTTTATATATTGTTGTATTGTTTACATTTTTATGCTGTCAACAGCTTGGAATCTTTAAGGATAGTCCCTGACTTATGACCATATATTGAGAGATCGTTTGAAATTAAAGGGCACAGAATGAATGGACTTACAACTTTATAGCCGCTCCAGTGCCCCCAAGGTCACACAAACAAAATTTGGTTGCTTGACAATCCGCCTTCCCTCATGCCCAATTGCAGTAATGCAGCCTCTCTTTCCCTCATCCTGCCCTCTGGATCCCCACAGGCCTTATGCCTGCTTCACACTCCACTGGGTCCTACCATACATCCCCATTCTCATCATAGCTTGGTGACTTAAGTTTTCCATAGATCTTCTTTGCAAAACAGCCATTCTATTGCACAGTATTCCAACATGGAGGCCCCATAGTGTTATCCAGGAAGTGGGCATCATTTTAGGAGTGGCCACAATGAAAGCAATGAGGAACCACAATGTGGCCATTCCAAAATGGTGCTCACTTCCATGACAGCACCATGTAGCCTCCATACTGCATAGGAAGTATGAGAGGACATTTTGCCTAAAAAATGGCCAACACCTGTGCTGCTGTTGCCCTGTCCATTTAGGGCCTAGCTAGAATAGCAACTGTTGGCTATAAAAACTGAGCAAGGAGGCAGTTGGTACTGGAGTATTACTATAATGAGCAGTAGCTGGAGGAACAGTAGCTGGAGATGTAGAGGCAATGGGGAAGAGTGGAACAGAAAGCAGTTAGTATCGGCTATAGTACCAGCTTATGAGTGCTTGTGTGGGTGTTGTTGGGTTGGCTCTCTGGTGATTTGGAGCCCACTGACTTGGGTCTACATAAAAGAACCCATAACAGAGATTTTGAGGGGCAGAGGGACCATCTGATTTTCATTTGAGCATTTTAGTGGGAAACTGGCAAACAATGCTAGAAATCAGCAAAAAACCATTATGACTTGTAGTCATGAGACTGTTGAATGCCACAACCTGTCATAAAGCTGATCTGTACTACATGCAGTCATGGGGTGGCACCCCAGCTATTTATGTTGGCTGGGGATCTTTATGGGCTATTAAGGCACCTGTTTCATGGTTATTGTAACTTTGAATGTTTATAAAATGACTGGTTTTTAAGTAAGGACTATCACTTCTTGATTCTATCAAGAAAACTGAATGGACATCTCCAGGAAGTCAGCAGGAACTAAACTTGGTGAAAAAGATACATAAAAAAATGTTTAAGATACCACAAAACTCTTGTGCTCTAAATGGTACAATGGTTGTATCTCTGGAGTTATTCCATTTTCACTTAGCAAACAAATGGAAAATAGTAAAGGTGTTAATGTTTTCTAAAGAACATGAAAAGATAACTCTTCCTAGAGTTGTGCATGCACAGAATGGCATACAGTTTGTGAAGTGTGCGCGTGCTCTAATCTTTAAGCTTCCTCTGATGCATAACATCTATATCAGAGGTGGTATTCAGCAGGTTCTGACCAGTTCTGGAGAACTGGTAGTGAAAATTTTGAGTAGTTCGGAGAACCGGTAAATACCACCTCTGACTGGCCCTGCCCCCATCTATTCTCTGCCTCCCAAGTCCCAGCTGATCAGGAGGGAATGGGGATTTTACAGTATCCTTCCTCTGCCACACCCACCAAGCCATGCCCACAGAACCAGTAGTAACACATTTTGAATCCCACCACTGATCTATATTCATATGGAAGAAAATGGCTTAAGGCAATTTTTACAGCTACCTTGTCTACTGCTGGCACTGTGATATCCTAGAGAAGGGGATAAGACACTGAGTTTCCCATAGAGAATTTTCACTGAGTCAATGCCTACTGGAGAAATGAATGATGAGAGCAATGATTCTTGCCAGATGTATCAAGTAATACATCATGAATCTTCATTATAGACAAACTTGGGCAGTGCATTCAAAACAGACAAACTATGCCAAGCTTTTTTGCTAGGGTAAAACTCTTCTATCCATACATTTTATCACTCCAATAAGGATCATTCAACAGAACGAGCAATGAAGCAATTCCTTCACTTTCAGTGGGGTTTATTTGCCTCCAATGACTTAGCACATCCAAACTGGCCATAAGCTGTGTCACTGTGATCATTATGTGATCATTAAGTAAAGCTAAAGAAGAAAATTTCAGAAAACAGAATCAAGGAAATATTGACATACTCAAATTTGGAATCAGGTTGATATGTTGAAGTTAGGAAAACAAGCCCATATTGATAAGTAACTAAAATAAAAAAGTAACCAAAGGTTTTTTTAAAAAAACTATTAACTGAACAAACATTTTTATCTTTTGCAAGGATCCTATGAAACCCATGGAATTTCTTTCAATAATATAATTAGCTGAATAAGACCTAGTTTTGATTCTATTCTTCTCTATCTGGTACAGAGCTGGTTTTTAAGGAACATTTTATTTTCATTTAAAATGTATTAGGTTCTCCTGCTATGTTCTCTATAGTCCTGGCAACTTCCAGGAAAATATACTTGGAATACTAATCCCAAAACAGATTGCTTATTGGGGGGGTCTAGAACTGGCAGTCAGAAATCTTTTAGTAACTTACCTCTACAAGATCCAAAACACCAACACATTTCCTTAGATATTTTCATGGCTTGTTGCTTACCACACCCCCTAAGACCTCAGTATTGTCGTACTTTTTAATACAGTCCAAGAATCCTGAATGCTTATGTATACATTTTATGTTCAAATCACCATCCTGATCATACTGAAAAAATGATTTCCCCCACAAATTTTACTGATGTGAATATGACTGTACCAATCAGACCGTTCATTTACTTTCAATAAAATCAGGACCACGTCATTAAATTAAGCTTTCTCTACCTTGCCTTATACCCTTCCTATAAACATAAGATATTACTTGTTGTTTCTCAAGTTTCCAAGCATCTCGCATCACATCTCCAGATACCAGCTCTCCTTCTAGACGCATCAACTGATCATGAAGCATTTCTGATTTATTTTCTGATTTTTTGGCTCTTTGCAAGGCCTCCTGATGCAACATTGTCTCAGTCTCCAGAGTCTCGGTAAGTTTGCTGATTTGGGCTTCAAGCTGGGATACCATCTGGGAAACAAAAGTAAACTCAAATCAGAGATTGAATATGACACTAATCTATGGTACAAGAAAATCACCAATTATAGAAGGGCAGTAAAATAATCACTTTCTATTCAACAAACAGGAAACACATGAACACTTAATCAGAAGGACTTGATTTAGTTACCATATAGTAGTATACCATATATAGACTGTGGCTGAATTAGCAAAACTCACTAAGCTACAATTTCTTATCATGTCAATTGAAAAAAAAACCTTTCTCCATTTGTTGAATTCATATATCACACAAAGCTATAAATTGCAAAAGCTAGAATCACACAATATGCTAAGCCAATTGCAAACAAGCCAAAATTAGAGCAACTTGTGAAGCAGACATTATATTAATATGTACCTTGTAAATTTGAATAAATATTCTGCTAATGTAAGTGGGTCAATACATACTCATTTAAAGTTTATTCATAAATAATGCTATAAACCTGCCAGATTATCACTGTTACCAACACACGAATATTTACAGGTATACCAGAATCTGATATTAATTTAAACATTGAACAACATTGTTTTAATTTCTATTCAATCATGACTGATTTTTTGGAGAATGTCTGCACAAGTCCCCACACTTTTCTTGGCAAGATTTGGGAAGAGGTTTTCCATTGCTTCTTTCCTAGTACTGAAAGAAAGTGATTGGTCCAAGGTCACTCAATTGGCTTTGTCCCTAAGGAGGGACTAGAACTCACAATCTTTTGTTTTCAAGCCTGATGCCCTAACCACTACACCAAACTGGCTCTCAAAGCATTATGTATTCCATTATTAATCTTCCAGTTATGGAAAAGTTAGAAATTAATGCAATGTTTTTGGTGCACAGTACTTCCCTTATAATGTACCGTGCTTTCATTTAATTCTTGAAAATTCTATAAAATTCACATAAAACCCTTGCTGGTACGACATCTGTCCACACAGCATATATTAGGAACTATTTTCTCCAAATGGCAGATGCAGCCTGCAGGAGGAATAAAGACTGGGAAATTCTCTTTTTTTTCATTGGCAAAGTTAGACTTTGGATAAATACAATCTCTTTCTGTATATAATCTTTTTTTAACTATTTCAAAAGACACTGCCTATAAAAGTATAGAGGTTTCCTAAATGGATGAATGAATGATAAGATGATGGGCAGGAACATAGGACAGAAGTAAAGGTGAGAGATGATTCCAAGCTCTGCCATCTGTAGGAAACTGGAATAAAGACATACACATTATAGGTCTCCTAGGGTTTTCCTTCAAAGTTATTATGTAAGAAGTCAGTAAGACATATTCTGATTCATATCCACACCCAGAATCAAGAATATGATCTATTAAACACATTGGCTTGATACCTACTAAGATATAAGGCAAACATTTACTGTACTTTCTATAGCTAGGTAGGGTTGAATCAGTTGAAATGTAGCAAAATATTTTAAAATTAAGATTGACATGCTTGTGATGCCACCAATTTTAAGCCAACAGACAGTAATATATAAAATCTAATCTAGTGTAGTCATAGCCAAAAACAAAATAAATCCCATTACACAAAACCATAGAAACAATAACATCTGTCATCAGTATGCTTTATTACTTGTATGAACCTTCCATAAATCTCCAAATGGATAAAATGAAGATTATTGGATTCTATTCTTAACGTTGTTCAAAATTAATTGTATTTCTCTGCGGAATTTTATAACTTATTTTTTTGTTCATGTTCAGTCCACCACCCCCTTGAAAGCTGTTAAAGAGTTACCCTGACTAGCAAATGCAATCCTGGTGTCTGCAGGCTGACCTCAATTTTGCCAGCACTTATGCATGTTCACTTTCCCACTGAGCTTCGGCATTTAAAATTACAATATCTCAAATACAGATAGATAATGTTACCCAAAATGAAACCTCAATAAAAAATCTGTATGGAGATGTTATCAAATGTACAGTATGAACAGCAAGTCAGACAAGCAAATAGAAGAACTGGATGGAAACTGAACAAGGAGAGATTCAACCTGGAAATATTACAGATGAATTATTGAGTCTGTCATCTGCACCTCAATAACTGTCTAGTTTGGTTTGAAGAGCGCTGATGTCACGACGGCACAACGTGCGATCTTGATGCTCTGAGATCACAGTCGAATTTCTGTCACTGGATGGTCCATTTGGACCTAAACCGTCCCGCAGAGATGGTGATTGAGAAGGGCACTTCCTGCTGATCTCAGGGACACCGCAAAGTCCCTGAAAGATCCAGGTATAGCCTTTTTTTCTGGTGACAGAAATGCAGCTAATGAATCTGCTGAAGTTGGGACAGCTCCAGAATGGGAAGAAAGCAGAAAGAGAAAGTGCGTTGAATTGGTAAGGAAATTTTATTATTAGAGGAAAAGACTACCCAAGAAAAAAATTTAAGTTAAGTTAAGATTGAAGACAAAACACTGTAGGCAGCGAGATTGATCTGCATTGAACTTAGTGTGTTATCCAGTTTCTAATTTCTTTTTTTTTCACGGATGGAACTTTTGCAGGGGCTCCCTATTTTTTAAACTGAATGGATTAATTCTTTCTTCTTCTTTTTTCACTTTTGCTTATACCTATGGATTAAAATTCTACTTTTTTATAATGCTTGATCTGATTGATTGGATTGTTTTTGATCTCCATTTAAGGGTTTTTTTCTTTCTTAAGCTTGGAATGTAAAGAAGAAAATAAGAAGGATTATAAAGAGGGTTGTAACAACAGGAGGAAAAGCAGTTACATTGCCACTTAGAGGCTGGAGGCTGGATACATTGTTTTTTCTTTTTTCTCTTTGATCATTTGAGATTCAAGATTCTTTCAGCTTATTTACTGACAGTGATAGTAGGAAGAGCACAAGTTGTTTATACAGGTGCCTTTTGGAAGTTCTATCACTAGCTATTGGAGAGAAGACAACATTTTGACTTGAAAGATAATAAATGAACCTGTTTGAAGTTTATTAAAATAGCCTTGAACCCTATAGTGGCAGTATCTGCAAAATTGAAAGAATGGCCCAGCAGAAAAAAGAAACTGTAACATTGCAAATGATTATGTTTGAAATTCAAAATCTATTAGTTGTGACAGAGGGAATTAAAAATAAATTGGAAAATATGGAATACAAAACAGAAACATCTGGAGGAGAAACTGAGGATGTTTACCAAATGAAGAAAATGGAGGACAGAGGTCAAAAGATGGAAGAAAAAAATGAGCAAAGAGATAAGAAAACTGTGGATACTGACAACAAAGTGAGCATGGTTGGTAATGGCAAGAGCGGAATATGGAAAGGGGAGATGGATGGATTGGAACTCTATCCCAGACTTCAAAGCACAGAAGAAGAAAAAAGAGAAAAATTGACGGAGATAAGGAGAGAAATCTTGATAGAAGCACGAGTGATAACCAAAGATAAGCTGATGGAAAGAACAGATGTTGGGTTTCAAGCTTTTGTGAGATACAAAAGGAACAGCATGTTGCCAAGGGAAGTTTATACAAGATTTATTAAGAAAGTAACTAGAACATTAATGCTACAAACGGCAAGAGATATAAGACCGTACTGTTGCTGGAGGGATACAGGTTGATGCAATGAAAATGTATAATAAAAATTAAGCTAAATTTAGTTTGCTAGTAGTATGTATAAAATGAAGCGACAATAGCTATAGTTAAATAATTATTAATAATGATAACTATATATATATATATATATATATATATATATATATATATATATATATATATATATATATTAGTTTGATAATATGAAATTTTATATAAACAATATATGAAGATTATGAGAGGAGGTTTAAAAGTTTTATCTAGAATATGTTATAAAGATGTATTGTGATTGGATGATTTTAGGATGATTTAATGGAATGTTATCATATAATCCTATTCTAGATTTTGAATATTATATATAAAAGGATGTAAAAACCATTATAGTCAAATTAAGGTTGAGATATAATAATTGTGATATACATGAATATAGGTGAATTTAAAATATGTGATTTGATATGAAAAGCAGGTGGTGACTATGGAAGAGATGCATGGAAATACTGTAACCAACTGACACACTTTCTGCAATTTGTAATGGAAGATGGGTTTTTTATTTTTATTTTTATGTTTGTCCTTGTTCAAAAACAAATAAAAATTGTTTATAAAAAAAACCTGTCTGGTTTGGTTCTGCAACCAAACAAGATAGACACAGGCTTCAACGGATAATTAGAACTGCAGAAAAACATTTGCTATCAACCTGCTTTCCATTGGGGACTTGTATACTACACAAGTCAAAGAGCGGACTGTGAAAATATCTACAGACCCTTCACATCCTGAATATAAATTGTTTCAACTTTTACCCTCAAAACAACGCTATAAGGCACTGCACACCAGAACAACTAGACACAAGGACAGTTTTTCCCCAAATGCCATCACAAATAATTCTGTCACCACTGTCAAATTATTTACTGCATTATTATTATTATTCTCATCCTTCCTAGCACCTATCTCTTCCCACTTATGACTATAACCATGTTGCTTGTAATTTTACAAGTTATATTGCTTTATTTTTTCCTAGTATGATTTGATTGCTTATTACTAACCTATGACTACCATTAAGTGTTGTATCTTATGATTCTTGATGAATTTATTCTATTTTTCTTTAGGTACACTAAGAGCATATGTACCAAAGACAAATTCCTTGTGTGTCCAATCATACTTGGCCAATAAAGAATTCTATTCTGTTCTGTTCTGTTCTGTTCTATTCTAAATAAAGAGACATTTTCTGACACTAAGAGCAATCAACCAATGAAACATCTTGCCTTCAGAAGTTGTGGGAGCTTCATCAGTGGCAGCTTTCAAGAAGAGACTGGACTGCCATCTGTCAGAAATCGTGTAGTGTCTGCTTGGGCAGGGGATTGGACTAGATGATCTACAAGGCCTCTTCCAACTCTGTTAATCTGTATCTATCGGTATCTATCTATCTGTAATAACATCTAAAAACACCAGCCAAACTTTAGGCACAACATTAACCAGCTTCTAAACTTTGGTTTCTCTGTGTGCATTAGGTGAGAGCTCTCATTCTTCCCTGCCAACACAGCTGAAACCATCTGTGGAATTCCAGACCCAAAAAGATGAACGTGGCCATTTGTTCTCAGTTAAAAAAAAAATGGGCAAGGGAGAGAGAAGAGAAAACCCTGCCAATTGTCTACCAAGATGCATATGCTCCCAACACAGCTGAAAGCATAGCAAAAGGATTTCAGATGCCCTGCAATATGCTTATAGCTATTAAAACTGCAATGATTCTTTAGCTTGAAATAAGAGAACTTGTTTTCAACAAAGATACTCATTTCCCGGATGTTCAGCAAGGATAATAGTCAAAGCAAAGGGAACAATCCAGTTTTCATTTTAACTCTGTGAGTACACCGTGCACCATAACATTTCTTCAGTAATAAGATTGAAAGGAACTGGAAACAGGTGACTCATTGTAACTTAGTTCTGACCAAACAAAGTGAAGAACAAAGAATTTAAGACATTTCCCAAGGGACAGAAATGATTAGCTCTATCACAAACATCAGATTGTATTCTCCTTTTGCAAACAACCAATAAAAATAAGTCCTGCAAGATGCTGAAGCATAGCCAGATACATGAAATAATTTAGTAACAATAAATTTTTATACACAATGATATACATAGGCAAGTGTGTGGGGGGGTTGTCTACACACACATCATACGAATGATGTTTCTGTATGTTAAAAATTCCATACACACTTTTACTGCATGCTTTTCTACATTCAGTAAACCAGTTCTAGCTAGAGCTTACTAAATTTGTGAACACATCCAAACTAACCCTGTAGAACACAATGTTCTTTCCGCCTTAGGAATAATAGCAGAACATGTTTAAGACTCTTCTGCTGTTGTATAGCAGTCTGAGTTCCTGAGCTTCAAATTCAAACTCTCCAAAGACTAAAGTGAACACTTCCTTACTGGTGGATGTCATTCCATGGCAATGTAAATAGGACATTCATCTTTTCAAATCTATTCTATGCTAGGAACATGTCAGAGATTTGCAGCAAATGTGTTTTTTCCTATCCTTGGTTTTTATGAAAAACTGCAATTTCCTTTTGCCTATTATAGTACTCTTAAACATTTCTGCCCAATGTTTTTAGGTTCAGGTGAAGCACTTTGTTCCAGCTTCCCCTTATAGACCCAGAAAAATATTCCCATTGTCAATCCTAGTGGTGTGCTCTACTTTCACTGATGAAGCCCCAAATCCTCTTTCTGTTGTAACCAAGGCGTCCATTCTTCTTCCCATTTGGATGTCACCTCAGTATTAGTGGTGGGATCCTGCTGGTTTAACAACTGGTTTGGTGATTGCGTGTTTCACTGCATGTGCGTGCACAGTTTTTCCAAAAGTTACCTTCCCCGTTACTTCTTGGGGAGTAACACAGCTGAGGCGCCACAATCTGCTCTGCAGCGCTAATTGGCTGAGAGGATATAGGTAAACAAAGCACAAGGGCAGGCAGGCCGGCCAACCTGATCATCAACCTGATCATCGGAGCAAACTGGTTTGCTCTCAGCTGGAGCTACCGGTTCACCCAAACCTGTCCGAACTGGCTGCTCCTGCTAAGTATGCTCTGCTGTTTCTATAACATGATGTCAAGTGTGATGTTATCAGAGGGATTGCATAAGCAGCTTGCTGGATTTGCAAAGTTCCATAAGTTTTATCATCCTTTGCATTTCTAACAGAATACTTTGTCACAAGCTGCAGTGTAACTAGGATATTTGGCATGGTTATTTTTCATATTTCTGCTGCAGGCTGCTTAAAGCCATTTCGAGAGGAGTAGCATAAAAATGTCAGAAATGAACAGAGAATGCTGACAGCTTTTACAATATTTTCTCCTTTCCCTTGATCCTGTCCATATGTACTTGGGTTGTAACTTCCAGGATTCTGGTTGGGAATTGTGGGAGTTAAGAGTCCCAAGACAGGCAGCCAGAAACAGGTTGGCGTCAAGTATTTCTGCCTCTCTCTCTCTCCCAACCATACATATGTATTTCTCTGCAATTGTGTATTATCAGGGCTATTCAGGAAATAGCTGTGGTATTGCAGCATAGACAATTGAGCCAGCTCATTGCAATAAATCACAGAGGCAACTGTTTACTAAACATCAAGCACTCAACTTTATACTCTGAAAGTTTAGTGGGTCTTTTTACTGCACTAATATCTACACTAAATTTCCTGACCACAAGCTTGGATTATTCAATTGGAAATTTATTGTTACGGAATTTTTTTTAAAGCATTTTACAGCACATTTGGATTATCAAAAGTTACTTACACTACAATTAGGTCATCATAGACAAAACCAAGACATTTAAAAAGTGTCAATGAGCAACCTCTACTGGATCTGTGACATAGTGAACACTCAATGCAGAGGAAACTAGACTAAATACAGGGGCATTTGAGGCATTTTGCAATACTCCTCGACTTATGACCACAATTGAGTCCAAAATTTCTGTTGCCAAGTCAGACATTTGCTAAGTGAATCTTTCCCCCATTTTATGACCATTCTTGTAACAGTTGTTAAGTCACTATTAAGTGAATCACTGCAGTTGTTAAGTTAGTAAAGTAACACAGTTGTTACGTAAATCTGGGTTGTCCATTGACTTTGCTTTTCAGAAGGTTGCAAAAGGTGATCACATGACCCCAGGGCACAGCAACCATCATATATCTGAGTCAGTGGCCAAGCGCTTGAGTTTTGATCATGTGACCATGAGGATGCTGCAATGGTCATAAGACACTTTTTCAGGGGTGTTATAACTTCAAACGGTCATTAAATGAACTATTGTTAATTCAGGATTACAAATACTAATTTGGTTGCAAAGAAATATAATCCAAGCAAATGCATTTATAAAATGACTGTGTCAACAAATGTGGAGTTGGATTTATTATCCCCAGGGGTATCCTAACAGTTGATTAATAAATACCTTTAAGAGATATTTAAATCAGGTCTGTTGTTTGCCATTGCTACTTACTCATAGGAAATTAATATTTAAGCAGAATGATCTGACCACAGTGCCTGGAAATCTTTTGAGTTGTAGTCTCAACACATGTGTCTGTGTTACATTACAACTGTTTATTACCGTATATACTCGAGTATAAGCCGAGTTTTTCAGCCCACTTTTTGGGCTGAAAAAAGCCGCCTCGGCTTATACTCGAGTCTACAACTGGATCCGGCAGTGCTGTTGCCTGTTGGAGGAGGAGGAGGCGAACCAGCCTGCCATCGCCAGCCACCGCCAGCCCCGCCGCTCTTCCCGCTCCCTTCCAAGCCCCACAGTCCAGCGGACGGAGCAGAAACAGCCCCGGGGCTTCGCTGCCGCTCCCCGCATTTTTTGCACGGGGATCCCTTGGAGAGGGGATTCTAGCCTGCCACCGCTGGCCACCGCCAACCCCGCCGCTCTTCACAAACCCTTCCAAGCCCCACAGTCCAGCGGACGGAGCAGAAACAGCCCCGGGGCTTCGCTGCCGCTCCCCGCATTTTTTGCACGGGGATCCCTTGGAGAGGGGATTCTAGCCTGCCACCGCTGGCCACCGCCAACCCCGCCGCTCTTCACAAACCCTTCCAAGCCCCACAGTCCAGCGGACGGAGCAGAAACAGCCCCGGGGCTTCGCTGCCGCTCTCCGCATTTTTTGCACGGGGATCCCTTGAAGAGGGGATTCTAGCCTGCCATCGCTGGCCACCGCCAGCCCCGCCGAGAAGAAACCTCACTGATGCAATCCATGAGAAAAATATACAAACAACATCAATAGTATAAAGCAGTGGTCCCCAACCCCCGGTCCGCGGACCGGTGCCAGGCCGCGGAGTACCTGGCACCGGGCCGCGCAGCGGCCGGGGGCCATGATCCCTGCTGCCTCTTCACCCACATGCGCAGTCTGAGATCAACCCCGGGACTCGAACCCGAGAGCCGCCTCTCCGGTCCAAACCCCACTCCCACCCCGGCCGCCCGCCCGGCCGCCTTGGTAGCCCGTGGAGATGGAGCGCGTTCGGTTAGCCGCTACCTGGGGGCGCTGTCCCCATGACATCACCGCGGAGTCCTCGCCTCCTTCCCTGGCGAGGCTTTCTCCCCGCCAGCCAATCAGAGGCCAGTCCCCGGGCAAACGGGGACAAGTTGCTGGCCGGTCGAAGCAGAAGCGGGAGATTGGAGGGGGGGGAGAGAGAGCGAGAGCGAGCGCTGGGCGGGTGGCAGCACGTTACACAGCGGACTAGGCGCGCCGCGGGCTGCCAACCCCCCCCCCATACACACACGTACACACACTGCCTCTCTGGCAATTGGCTGCCCAGGAAGGGAGCGGGGAGCTTTCACAGATAGGAACGTGATGGGGTTTGTTTTCTTCCCCCACTCCTGAGCCCTTTTTTTTTTTTTTTTGCTTGCCTTCTGGGGTCTCCGCCGTGGAGCAGCCGAGGTCAGATGGGGAGGCGGGGAGAGAGAGAGAGAGAGAGAGAGAGATGGGCGGGTGGCAGCTGTCTGTGAAACATCTTCCCCTCCCCACCTCCTGGGCAGCCAATTGCCAGAGAGGCACGGTGGGGGTGGTGGGGGTGGTGGGGGTGGAAGGAAATAAAAAGAGAAGTTGCCCTTTCATTTTGCAATCTCTCTCTACGACCTTGTTTCATTCTCTTCCCTTTTGTTTCGTCCTCATTTCTCAATCTCAGCAACTTTAACACTTTTGGACTTCAACTCCCCAAATTGCCCAGCCAGCTAGAATAGATAGATAGATGGTGGATAGGTGATTGATAGATAGAGAGGGATGGATGGATGGATGGATGGATAAATAGATAAATAGATAGATAGATGATAGATAGATAGAGGATATATACACATACATGCATACACACATACATACACAGAGAGAGACAGAGACAGAGACAGAGACAGACATGGATGGATATACTATAAAGAATAATCCAAACTCCTTGGATGTTCTGGGCACCTTTTTCCCACCTGGGCCTATTCACAGATGCCACTTCGGATCTTAGCAGGTTCCCTGACTCCTGTTTGGGCACACTCCCTAATCTGGTTCAGTGGTCTTCAACTCCCCCCCCCAATGAATGGGAAGACACTCCCCCCTCCATCCCCAAATCCTGAATGCCTTTGCCAACTGGAAGGAATGGTGGCTGAGAAGCAGAGTTACAGGGATTCCTTGGGAGAAAACGGCACATTTTTGGTTCTTTTCACCTCATTTTATTCCGTCCAGAAAATGCGGGGAGCGGCAGCGAAGCCCCGGGGCTGTTTCTGCTCCGTCCGCTGGACTGTGGGGCTTGGAAGGGTTCGGGAAGAGCGGCGGGGCTGGCGGTGGCAGGCGATGGCAGGCTGGTTCGCCTCCTCCTCCTCCAACAGCACTGCCGGATATCCGTCCAACGCTGCGGGGGCGCCAGCGGGAGCTTTGGCGGCTTCACCTCAGCCGCAGCGCTGGGCAGCAAATGTGCTGGTGCTGTTGGAGGAGGAGGAGGCGGCGGCACCTGAGGACAGGACAAGAAGCAATGGAAACTTGTCAGAAGGAGACTCAAGCTGGAAATAAGGAGAAATCTGACAGTAAGAATAATTAAAATCCTAGGAAAATGTCCTTTCATGAAAAATTACTTTTTCAGTTAACTCTGCCTGACATTAGTTGGGCGAACAGAAATATTAGTTGGCCAATTCTAAAAGGGAGCACCAGAAAGAACTTAAAATATTTTTTAAGAGAGCTGGGTTTTTCATTTATATTATATGTATGAACAGAATTAACACAAATTGCAGATACCAATCAAACATAAAGAAAAAAAGGATGAAATAATGCTCATTTTTAAAAACTCAGTGAAAATAAAAACAATATACCAAGAAGGTGGCATACTGGTTGTGATTTGATCTCTTCGTGGGATCCCGGGGATCCCCTATACAAGTATTTTAATATTTCAGACTTGCAGTATTATAAGTCATACTGATATTATAGAACACTTTAATTAAGCGGGTCCCTTGAATAAACATAACTTTGAGTTTCAAATAACACTGATTTTTTATTTTTGAAATTTACCGGTATCTGCTGCATTTCCCACCCTAGGCTTATACTCGAGTCAATAACTTTTCCAGCTTTTTGGGGTAAAATTAGGTGCCTCGGCTTATATTCGGGTCGGCTTATACTCGAGTATATACGGTATACACCAAAGAGCTCTGTTTTATTCTCCCTAACCCCTTTTCCTTCCTTCTCCACTTCATACTTTTATCTATCATATTTTATTTTTATTCTTTTTGTTGAAAGGGAAGGAGGAAAGAAAATATTACACACATTTGTATTTGCACACTTCAGAGCATTGGAATGATTTGCTTAGTATGGAGAGAGTGTGTGTATTCTCCTCTTCTTGCATACAATTTACATACTAACTGCATTTTATATGCAATGGGTTGTGATGATGATGATTAATCCAGAAGATTATTTGGAGAGGGAGATTGTCTTAAATTCAGGACCTTCTTTCTTTCATGTAAATACAGCATATTCCAAGACATGAACAGGTCAAGTTGAAAAATGAGAGGCTCAAACTAAGTATCATCAACTAAGATAGGGGATGGAGGTGACAACATTGCCTTAAACCAAAAAAAGTTAAGTTAGAAACCACAATATAGTTAACTGTGATATGAGAAGCCTGTAGCAATGACAATTAAAATACTAACCGGGACTGAACAGTATATAATACACAACATATGATCACCTTTTCATTGCCCTTTGTAATTATTTTAAGTATAGGATTATAGGCAGAGGTGGGTTGCTGCCAGTTCGGCCCAGATTGGGCGAAATGATAGTAGTGGTGGCAGGAGGCTCCGCCTACCCACCTTGACACTTCAGCACATGCGCAAAAGCTTTGCATGTACAAGTGCATGCACGAGCAAACCGGTAGGAAAAAAATTAGAAACCACCACTGATTATAGGTATGGGTCTAGGGATACCCCCCACCCATTTTACTTTCTTAGATTTTATTCTGCTTAGAGTTGATTCAAAGTAGGCAGGATATAATGTTAAATAAATAAATGTCACCATGTGCTCCTTTTAATAGATTGCAATTTAACGATGTGTTTTTCTTTAATGTGTTCTGCTTTCTTTGTGATTTTTTTCCCCCCACAATCATTAGATACCGAGCAGTTGCTATATAAACTATTACATCAAAATAAAACAACGGTGTGTCTTGTCAGTTCAGAACAATTGTATCAAAGTTCATTCTGTCGCCATTTACAATTAGACAATCCTGTCAATTCATGAATTAATTTTTAAAAATTTTCTGAAGTGAATTAAAATAAAATCTATACACAGGAATAAATTAAGCACACTGAAGACAAATAAAACAAGTTTCAACATACTTTTTTTTTGCTCTCCTCTCTGTGGTACAAATCTCGGATTTTTTCCACAATGTCTTTCTTGGATGGAGTCGCCCCAATGGGATTACTCCCCAGTAAAGTCACTATTTGATCTTTGAATTCATTGTGCAGCTTTTTTTCTTCTTTGGCTTGCTCTAGATTAGTTTTCAATTCCGCTTCTTTTTCATTACAATGGACCTTTAGTTGGCCCAGTTCTTCCCAAGCCCGTTGGCTGGCTGCCAATCTGTTTTGGAGGCTTCTAATCTCCTCCTCAAGATTCTGCTTAGCTCCTGTAATGTTGCTTAGGTCCTAAAATAAAACAATACCAATATTTACACGTCAGAGAAAAGAGGGAAACAACAGTTATTTCACAACACATTTCCAGGAGAATAGCAGATACAATGTGCATTATTACTAAAACTTCCTTAGAAGAGATGTATGGATAGTTTCTGCTGAAAGAAAATAAAACTATGAATCCAGAGAGTTGGAACAATCATTACACTAGGTGAGGTTGGGCAAACCTTCAAAGTCCCACCATTGACCTTTGCAGTGTTTTCTTTCAATATAATGAAGGCTAGATCTAAATAATTTGATAAGTATAAAAGATTTTTTTTTAATGGAAAGCCAGCGTGGATCCAACCCATGAATGAGTCAGCATCAGTAAAGGAATAGGAGGATTTATTTATTTTGATTTATTTCTTGCCATACTGAGTAAAATCAATCCCCCCAAACCACAAGGCTGAAAGCGCTATTTTTAACCCCTGCTAAAGTCTTCACACCAGCGGTGTAGTCCTCTGAAGTCTGCTACCGGTTCGGCGAATCTGCTACTGAGCGTGCGCTTTGTGCGCATGTGTGCTTGAGGTGCATCCAAGTCTGCAAAACAGGCCTGCCACACATCTGAACCGGTTCTTGTTTTTCAGTTCTGCGCATGCGCAGAACAATTTTAATTGCACTGCGTATGCACACGCAGCACACAAACGAGCGAACTGGCAGTAGTGCCTGCCAGAACCCACCCCTGGTAATATTGAATATAAACATTATGTGTAAAGTATTTAAAATGATTTGTTTACCTAGTAGCCCACAAACACTATGGATTAAATTTTATAAAATATATGTTGGATTATGGTTTGTTGAAAAGAAAGCATTGGGAACAATTGTTGTGGAACAGAACGAGACACTTTTGATTTTGATTGGTGTGTGTGTGTGTGTGTGTGTGTGTATTAGGAGACTAGTTTCAAAAGCCAAAATCACATATGTGTAGTGAAAGATCAGAATGCATGTAATTATGCCCATGTTAAATGCAGATTTTTTTTTAAAAAAAGAAAACTGTTAAATACATATTTGTCACCATTCAAACCTACTCTAGTTGGAGCCATCACAGCCAGCATTATCTGCTTTTCTGCATCTTGGCATGCTTCCATTTAATTTAATTTAATTTTTCTGCTACTTTTCTTTAAAGGATTTGGTAGGAAGGGGAAAATTACTCTAGTGACAAGAATTAAATGACAGTTTTGGGGGAAATTAAGGAAACATTTTCAGATTGTAATATTATTTCAATAAATCTTTCCCCCTCTTTGTCACAGGTGCAGGGCAACATTGCTTCCCCACTCCATAAAGCACAGCAGCTATCTTATTTTTGAAAAAAAATATTCTGTATTGATACCACACCCAATATGACAGGATCCAAGAAGGAGAAGATATGCCATTAATAAGAACCAAAGTACCTATCAATTTATATTAATTAAAAATTGAATTATTACAACATTTGAAGGACCTTCAAACAATTGACTGGATTTCAAAGTGGCTTTTGAGGAAGGGATGAGCGTATTACCATGTTTCCCCGAATAAGACAGGGTCTTACATTCTTTTGACCCCCGAAATAAGCGTTTGGCCTTGTTTTTGGGGAGGTCCTATTATTTTTGAGGTGCAGAAGGCAGCAAGCGTGGTCACCTCAAGGCTGCTGCTGTGTTGCAATATTTTCAGGGAGGACTTATTTTGGGGGGAGGCTTATTTTAGCGCATGCGCTCAAAAGCCCAATTGGTCTTATTATACGGGGAGGTCTTATTTTCAGGGAAACAGGGTATAAGCATGTTGCTTATCTCAAGAGAAAGAAAAGAATAATAAAGAGCCAAATGGCCAACCCAGAGAGCAGATTAAACATCCATTTGGCTTTTTTTTCCAAAGCATGATCTACAGGTAGTCCTTACTTACGACCATAACTGAGCCCGAAATTTGTTTTGCTAAGGGAAATGTTTGTTAAGTGAGTTTTGCTCCATTTTATGACTTTTCTTGCCACAGTTATTAAGTGAATTGCTGCAGTTGTTAATTGGGTAACATGGCTATTAAGTGAATCTAGCTTCCCCTTTGACTTTGCTTGTCAGACGATCGCAAAAGGGGATCATGCCACCCTAGGACTGTGCAACTGTCATAAATATGAATCAGTTGCCAAGTGCCCAAATTTTGATCAGTTGATCATGGAGTTGCTGCAGTGGTCATAAGTGTGAAAAATAGTCATAAGTTACTTTTTTCACTTCCGTTGTAATTTTGAATGGTCACTAAATGAACTGTTGTAAGTGAAGGACTACCTGTATTATGATAACAGTATGATAAGGTGGCAGAATTCACCCTGTATTCATTATTCCCTACACTTTTCTAATTCACTCTTGTCTGCATGGAGGACATTTCCCCTGTATGCATGTATTTGTTAATTCTACATTCCGTATTTCTTTTTAGTGCTTAAGGCAACTTCCAAGGGAAAGAATGGAATGGAATGGAAGAATAGAATAGAATAGAATAGAATAGAATAGAATAGAATAGAATAGAATAACAGAGTTGGAAGGGATTTTGGAGGTCTTCTAGTCCACCCCTCTGCTTAGGCAGGAAACTCTACACTACTTCAGGCAAATGGTTATCCAACATCTTCTTAAAAACTTCCAGTGTTGGAGCTTTCACAACTTTTGGAGGCAAGTTGTTCCACTGATTAATTATTCTATTGGTACTCATTTTATTCCCACAACAGCAATGCTGTATGAGTGGGTGTCAAGCGCAAAGACCAGGTCTACATGTGAAACTCCGATTAAATTGATGTATTGCTACTTATGCCTATGCAGAGGGATCTTTTCAACTAATGGTTAGCACTTGTTTGGAGTTAGGTGCGGGTGAATGGAATTCAAGGGTGGAGGTGAACTTAATCCACTTGTGGCCCCACAGGGATTCTAGGCTGCTCCCTCTTTTAACTCTGTCCCAAGATTCTGCTACTCCTTCTTCGGGAGGGCAGAGAAAGAATCACTGGCCCAAAATCACATCGAGTTTCCATAGCTCCATGAATTTAAACTTAAGACCAAATACAACTTCTTCACTCCATTCCCACACGCAGGGACTATTCTCTTTTCTTTACTGAAGAATTTATGGAGGGGTGGTAGTTTCTGAATAAATCCATGCAATGTTAAACTCCTACGTTCTTGTCCAGATTTCCAGAAGTTCCTCCTGCATGCTCTCTTACTCTGTATCTCCATGAACCTGGATATTTTTTCCAGATCTAGAAATATGGTTACCAGTCCATGCATAGTTGCCAAAATGTAACGTTACTTTAATCAAAATAAAATAAAACAGAAATAAATGTCATAAATGAGCTAAATAGACATTTGAACTGGAAAGAAAATATATAAGAACGATAGGAAGAACATGATCTTTCTGAATGCAGTTATGCTGCTTTTATTTTAGAGACAGCATATTCCATAAAAACAGTACAGTAGATAAGCACAAAAAGTGTCTTGCTCCAAATAATGGGCAAAATAGAAGCAACTAAACCCCATAGTTAGACTCTTCTCATAATATTTTGTGGATACACACAGAAGGGAGAAGCGTCTAGATTGAGTGTTATGTTAAAGAAAATGATCATCTGAAAAATAATTTTCTTTAGAATTAAAATGCATTGAGGGAACTGGTTGGCATGGCTCTTTTTAATCTGAAATACGTAAGGAAAACAGAATGATTACAAACAGCCAGCATGGATTTAATGACAGTGAACTAAGCATTCCAGAATATGCTGGTTAGCTTCTTTGATAAAGCATTACAACTTAGTAGTTCTTGGCATTGTAATTTGAAGAGCTTACAAAGGGGAAATTAATTAAGGAGCAACATGATAAGAGGATTGAAAGAAATGCCATATGAAGCCGAAAGAGTTTTATGTTTATTGCACAGATGTTTTTTCAAGCATTTTAAAACTTTGCAAGGGAAAAAAAGCAGCAAAGCTAATGCATCAAATCAAGAGGGGAGTTAAACAGAAGACTTGATTAAAAATGGAAAGTCTTTATTAAGTTTTCTAAAGCATCAAAATAATATAAGAATTCTAATTCTATCCATTTTGAAGATGAAGAAATCTTTAGCATCTTTATTTTTAAAAAGTTGAGTTGCTTGGCCCATAGATCTGAGGACTGTTATATCTTCTTTATTGAACTGATTGTAGAGCTAGTGGAATACACACTGTGCTACTTTGCAAATCACTTTGTGAATAAAGTCCCACATTTTTTCCTGACTTGGATGCTAAAATGGATAAAAAGCCAATAGAAATGCTACTTGCAATCCTGTGTCTTATTATTAAAGATGTTTTCGAGTATCTATAAGTTCAGATATGGACAGAATTCTTCCAGCTACAAGAGCTATTACTGGTACAAGGTTAATTATGTACAAAGTGTGTTACTTGCTTAAAAAGGATAGTCTAGGCTAGCTAGATAGGCTAGCTTTATTGTTGTAAGATGTAGTTGTGACACCAGTCTCCATTTTCAAACATAATAAAAATGTAAAATTGTCTTTTTAAAGCAATCTTCTAGGAAAAAAAGATTGTTTATCTGTTCATATAACATATAAGAATCCCCAACTCTTTATTTATGCATCTGGGTCACGGTTGGATTCACTTACCTTCCCTACAGGTTCTCAAATGTGAGCACACGTGCCACATCTGCGCATGCGCAATGCTCATGCTTTACATTGGGGTGGGGGTGGGCAGAGCCTCCCGCAGCCACTGCTACTGGTTCGCCCGAACTGGAGAGAACCAGCTGAATACCACCTCTGATCTGGGTGGTATAATCAATAATAACCAAAAACAATCAAACCCCAAGAAATTTAAAATCAGTATAACAAATCATAACTGTATATTCATAGGTAACACTGGAAATAAACACTCTCTAACACAACAGAACAGGCTCAGTTATCACCCCAACCCGATTAATTTAACACCGTTTACCAAGTTGTATCATTTCTCTCCACATAAACATATATATTTTACCTTATAACAAAACAGAAATCACATTTCGTCAACAAGCAGATGACAGTTGTGCGAGGAGAAGCCCAAATGTTCAAAACAATACATATTAACATCTCTTGAAGTTTCCAATGCCTCATAAAAGGTTAATGGCAAAAACAAGATAAAACAAAATGTTCACGTTTGTAGTAAAGTCATTGCTGTATTTTCCATTGTGGTTTTTATCCATCTGGCGCCCAGACACACTTGTCAGACAGAGTATTTGTACAAAACCTATAGTCCAAAAGGCCACCTCCCACACTTCAAAAGAATTCTTAAGTGCTCGACAGTCCCTGTAAACAGGGATATCAACTATCCTGATCACTTTTCAGAATTAGTGCTGAAAAGCAAAATTAAAGCCCATTTCACCTCTGTTCTATCTACAAAATAGTATCATTCCAAATCCAATAATCAGGAAGAGAATTTCATAAATGATAATTTATAATTAGCAACATTATAACATTAGTCCCCCCCCCCCAAAAAAAAATTGTGGAATGTTCAGCTCCTGCAGAAGCTCTGTCTTGACCAAAGATAAAAGTATCAAGGCTTCATTAACAATCCTTTGATTGAGAAGGCACACAAAGTGCAGAATGGAAGTGATGCCCCTCTAACTATTAAATTTGTGTGGCTCTAAATACATGAAGGCTAAGCCTATCAAGGGTTATTAACTCTGAAGACTCAGGATTACTTATGGGCTGGAGGTGAGCCGGGAATAATGGTAGGAAAGAGGTACATCTCCATGTTATGCTTATGAGTACCCTGGAGTGGGACATTGCAAGAAGCAAAATGTTGGATTATGATGAACGTTGACCTAATTAAGCAGGGCTGTTCTTATATTCTATTATTATTATTATCCAACTTTCCTCATTATCTGCAGTACTTTCCTCCCATCCTTGAATGTTGCCTTCACAGTCTACATTTACAATGTCTGGTAATGGGGCTGGTTGGTGTTGCTGCCTATACACATTATAACATGGAAAGGTTTCAGGGCAGTGGTTGGTATAATCCTTGCCGTACTTCCCCTCTCATTCCATATCACTCATTGGTAGAAAACGGAAGGGTCTATGACAACTTGACATCGCTAGCTCAGCATGGCCAGCTGGAAGGGGCCTTCTCACTACTGCCAAGTCCCCCTCTGCCAGCTTGGTGCTGCCATTTCTTCTCAGGACATGTCAACACTGGAAGGTTGCTGCGGGGAACCGGATAAAAGCCAAGTGAGTGGTTGAGCAAGCAAGGGAATTTGGTGGTGGTGAGAAGGCCGCCCCCAGCTGGCCGCACTGAGCTAACAGCACTGAATTATCCCATTCCAAAAAGTGAAGCAGGAATCACTGTCACAAAACCTCTGCTTTGGCCAGCCTTGGTGCTTTGTTGGAGGCACTGCTTGGAGCCTTTCCTAAAGACCTTTAGAAAGCAACATTCAGCATCACAAACTGCCAAACTTCAATCCTGTTTTCTGGCTATTGATGCCTCAACATTGCTATGGACAGAACTTTTTAAAAACTGGTAATGTATGTGACTCCAACCTTTGGGAAACCCAAAGGTGCTTTCTGGTTTAACCAGAAAGTCCAGTTGTCTCTTGAAAAAGCACCTATGGGACAACCATGACCTACATCAGTGGTCTCCAACCTTGGCAACTTTAAGACTTGTGGACTTCAATTTTCAGAGTTGCAGAACTCTGGGAGTTGAAGTCCACAGGTCTTAAAGTTGCCAAGGTTGGAGACCACTGACCTAGATGATTGAGAATCTCCATAAATCTTGGGTGGGGGAGGAAATCCTTCAGGGAAATGTCAGCTGCTATACACGACAAGGATGAAAGGCTACCTTGCAAACTAGTGCAGCCATCAGTTTTGGGTCATAATGGAAATAACAACCTCCTAGAAGACTCTGGCTAGATTTTTTCATAAGGTCAGTGTTTCCATATGCAAACAACAAAAATTAGAATTGTCAGGTAGTGTCTATTAAACACCTAGTCCATCTGGCAACCTTAACAAGAATAGCCACGGAGGCACAGACTCCCATTCTTGAGTGCCGTCTTCACAGCCTACATTTACAGTGCCTGGCAATGTGGCTGAGTGGTGTTGCTGCTTACACACATTACAACATGGGACGGTCTCAGGGCAGTGGTTCAATAGGAGTAGGAAACCATGCAGTGAGTCATCTGGATTACACCAAATTGTCATCCTCTATATGTCAGGTTGTCATATGTTCTACTGGCACAAGATGGAAATTATTAATTAATACAAAAACAGTCTTAGTCCAATTGCAGCCTTCTTCAGCAGATGACCAACCATGAGATGGAGATTTTATTATGAGGATACATCTTCAGCCTTTGAATATTCATACATATGAATAAATCGACTATATGTGGTTTTTTAGTTACATTACTTTGATGTAAAAAATTCCACCCAACTTCCATTGCTTTTTACTGAATGGTTTGGGTTTGTAATTTTACAAATTCAACTGCAGAATGAGTTGACAGCATAGGATAGATGTTTCAGAAAATTTGGGGGAAACTTTGGAAACTGTGAGTGCCAAATTAGATGCCCAGTTAATTTAGACTTGCTCAGTCCCTTGTCATCTAGCACACTGGTTGGATTTGAGAGGAGCTAAAATATAAAATGTCAAAAGGGAACCAATTTGTCTTAACTTTGGCTTAAAAACTGTCTACAGGTAATTGTCCCCCAGAATTGAAAAGCAGCTATCTGGTGGATACCGCAAAGAAAGGAAAAAAATGGAGTTAAAGTTGACCCACATCACCAATGCTGTAATCCAAATTTGGGTAAGAGGTTCCTATACATTTCAATACTTACGAAAATTGGGGGGGGGGGGGCGCGAAGATAGTTGTGATCCCAAAGCTCTAGTCCTCCTATCTAGGCAAGACCTCAGAAAACATTTTGGAAAACACATTACAGGGAATTCACATTCACTGTTATGAAGACTGAATGCACAAACCATTAAGAAACACCTTGTTTATAAAGAAAGCTCTAAGGTCATAAACATGCACTAAGAGACATACATCACTTAGCTTTTCTATGTCTTGAGAGCAAGCTGCTGCTTTTTTTTGCTCCTTGTTCACTTCTGACACAAGCCTCATGATGGTTTCTCTGTTGGCTTTCAGTTCCATCTCATGAATTGTTACGGTCTCTCTGAAGGTATCTATTTGTTCTTTTAGCGTATCGTTTTCTTTACGCATTCCACGGATCTGGAAGCACCAAAGTGAGATATGGTGTTCAAACAAGTAATTTAATGGTTGTTGTTTTCAATGTCATTAAAATCTATATTTAAATAGTTTTGCTTTGTCATATTGTAGTTGTACCATTAAAAAGGGGGGGGTTGAAATGGAGCATTTTAGCTTCTGCTACTGTCCCCTGTGGCCATATTTAACCTTGGCAGTAGAATTTAATCCAGACTTCCTTGTATGGAGATGCAGGAGAATTCCTATTGGTTTATCAAATAGATTCTTTGCTTGCTATTGGGAACTGGGGAATCATCTGCACTAGCATTTATGTTGCTGTTGTAGATTTAGTTTATTTTTACACCACATTGTCCAGTCTCTAATGCCCAATATTATTTCTCCACCAATATTCCATTTCGTCCAGACTGTTTTTATGACCATTTTTGCATTTTTCATTTTCCGTGTTCCAATTGTGCAACTTACATTATAGGTATGATATCACTCTCACCAATGGGACTGGTTTTAATGATATAAGAAACATTCTTCTCTGGCTTCCAGAGGGGGAAGTAAGATCTACAAGCAGGAAATCACAGATCCCCCTCCACCTCAGGCTATTTGTCAGTGCATATGGATACACAGCTGTGACTAACCCTCAATCTTTATTGTGAAAAGCCTATATTCCTTGAGCAGATGCTCATATAATTACCAGATTCAAAAATAAAGTAAAGCAAAGCAAGATGAGAAGACAATACTTTGTGTGCACCCTAAGAACGCAAAGGATAAACTACTTGGGAACCTTACTTCTACTGTTATAGCCCTGCACCGTAGTAGATACCATTTGATTGTCTGATAATGCAACAGATACCGCAGTCCATTCATTAATATGTTTCTACCAAAGGGGAAAAAATGCTTCGGGGGAGAGGGGGTGTTAACAATGCCTAAGATACCAAAGTGGTTCTAATGCAGATGTGGTTAGAATTTTGTACCGCTTGTAATTAAAACTTGAAGAAAATTGTTTAAAATAATAAATCAGAGATTAGAAACCAATAGTTTTCACCCAGTGGTAGACAACAATGCTTCGGGCAACTGGTGTATGAGAAGTGTGTACCACCAAATGAGAGCAATAAGCTTCATCCCTCTTATGTGAAGACCATAGGAGTCAAGTGGTCCAGTTGCCTCCTGAAAAAGCACCTTTGGGACATGCAAAAGGAAGCAAAGCTCCATTCCTTCCTCCTCCTATGAAGAAGACAGTTTCTAAGTAGCCTCTTGAGAGTAGATTCAAGAGTAGAATAAAATGTATCTATTAAGATGCATGCTAGACTAGACAATTCCATAATTATAGCTCAGAATCAAAAGGTAATCTAGATGTTGTTTGGTAGAGCAGTAAAACTAGTGTTTCAATCTTTCATTTTGTCATTTCTTGCAGTCTAGATCAAAAGTAGGCATTAAGCTACACTGGACAAGCAAAGGGATACCTCAAGGGGCTGAGGCAGGGCTCACAAAATATTGATTTGTTACATCAGCCACAATTTTCTAGGGTCACCCAATGTGTTAAGCTACAAAGTGGTTTTTACAGCATAAAAAGGTAAAAGTTCCCTCGCACACATGTGCTAGTTGTTCCCGACTCTTGGGGGCCCTGTTCGTCTCTGTTTCAAAGCCGAAGAGCCAGCGCTGTCCGAAGACATGGTAATGTGGCCGGCATGACTAAATGCCAAAGGCACACGGAATGTTGTTACCTTCCCACCAAAGGTGGTTCCTATTTTTTATACTTACATTTTTACATGCTTTCGAACTGCTAGGTTGGCAAAAGCTGGGACAAGTAATGGGAGCTCACTCTGTTACGTGGTGTGTTAAAAGCTTTACTGAATGTCCAAGTGGAAAAAAAACTATTATTAAATGTGTTAAGGAGAATGTGTGCAATAGTGGTGAAAGATGGATTTTTATTTATTTGTTTTGTTTTATTATTGTTAAATGTATACACCCATGATGGTGAACCTATGGCACACATGCCATAGATGGCACCCAGAGCCATATCGGTGGGCATGCAAGCTCAGCTCCGATGTGCATGTGCACGTTGGTGAGCTGATTTTTTGGCCTTCTGGGCCCACCAGAAGTCTGGAAACAAGCTGTTTTTGCCCTCTCCAGGATCCTAGAAAGGCTCTGGAGCCTGGGGAGAGCGAAAAACTGGTCCACCGTGCCATTGCATGCCAAAAGCAGGAGGAACGCCAGGCGGAGTCACGCACACATGTGCAGGGGCAGGGCACATATAATTATGGGTGTGGGCATGTGCTTTTGGCATGCCACAGCAAAAAGGTTAGCCATCACTGGTATATACCGGCCATCCCGCTGTTTGGGGCAACTCTAGGCAGCTTGGTTTTAGACTGCCCCCTTCTGTCCCTAGTCTGGTTTCATCAATCCTGAAGATACTGATTTTAGGTGTCAAGTAACAATAAAACAATGGCTCTCTGTGATTTAACAATCCCTCTCTCTGATGCATTGTCCAGATCCGGATAAAAGTAAAGAAGTGTTTAGCAGACTCCAAACAATTTTCCCAAAAAGTACAAGTAGTTAAGACAAAGTTATGTGAGTCAGCAGAAATACTGATCGTGATGGAAGTCTACAGTCAATTTCAAAAGAGATTGCACCCAAATATGAAGTAAAGCAAAGCTACCAGATCTTGGCTGCAAAACTCCAAATCACAACATAAATAGGAACAAACAGCTCAGTGCGCCATATTTTTCTTCTGTCTTCACATAGTTATTTGGCTTTCGGCAACCAAGAACTAGCACAAATCTGATGATATTTCTGCTCATATTGAAAATGTGAACCCCCAAGTACCTTTTACTTGCTTGGTTGAATTTGTGAATTTGTGCATTATTTAAAGAAAAAAAATCTGGCTGCAGTTAACATAAATCAGTTACACCCAACAAATGGCTGCAAAACAAGAATAAAATTAATTAAGTAGAAAAACAATATATATAGAACTGTATATAAAGGTGTGTAAATATAGAAGCGAAATATTATATACATGCAGATATATGGTGACATAACAATTTGTAGGTAGATTTGTAGATTTTAATAGCATTTATAGGCCGCCCTTTTCCCTGAGGGGACTCAGGGCGGCTTACAATAATAAAGGAAGGGGAGTGAAGACAAAACATAAAAAGAAATGTGCAATAACTGAAAAATACTAAAAATACTAAAAAATACTAAAAACACAACATTCTCTCTATATCAACAATGTTGATATAATGACTGTAATGTGTTGTAGAAGGGAAAAAATAATTTTAAAAAATCTGCTAATAAAAAAATCGGTTACACAGATTACTATTTAATTTGAAAAGCTGAAAACAAATTAGAACCGTGAGCTGGTACATAACTCAGAAAGCATATGGGAACTATATAGATTGATCAGATAATACCAATTTTGCATTATTTACAAGCCTAATTCAAAGTGCAAGTGCTAGTCCTGGATCCGGTGAGAATGTGTTTTTATTCCCTGGACATATACACACCTGCCCAGATTGTAAGAATGGCTTTAATAGTCTGGCAGCTCCACCAGGAAAGGTATTTGACAGGTAGCCCGCAACTTGCAACCACAATCAATCCAAAAAATTCTGTTGCTAAGCAAGAGAATTGCTAAATGAATTTTGCCCAATTTTGTGACCTTTCTTGACCCATTTGTTAAGTGAATCACTGTGGCTGTTAAGTTAATAACACAGATGCTAAGTGAATCTCGCTTTGTCTTTGTCTTTGCTTGTCAGGAAGTCCCAAAAGATGATCCCATGACGCTGCAATTGTCTTACATACACGCCAGTTGCCAAGCAATTAAATTTTGTCATGTGACCTTGGGGTTGCTGCCACGGTTGTAAGTGTGAAAAACCACCATAAGTCACTTTTTTCAATGCTGTTGTAACTTTGAACGGTCACTAAATAAATGGCTATAAGTCGAGGACTACCGGTATTGTTCCTTTGGATTCAGAATTAAGGCTAACAAATCATTTCCAAAAAGAAAGGTTGCTAACGGACAAGCAATTGACAGCTGGCTAAAGGAGTGGAGTGGAGAAGGTGGGGAGAGGAGAGGAAATGGCTACTCCAACAATATATCTACAATTAAGCATGGAGGAAGGGTTGGGTTGGTATAACTCTTGAAAGAAAAAGACTTCTAAACTGTACTATCTGTTCATGAAATTTTATTTTTGAATACAGTTTTATCATCTAAAAGATACTGTCTTACCAAGAAAGCAGCAGACAGACAAGCAATGTAACATCAAAGTTCAATATATGATCTCTATGTTTATTATTTGGGGATATTGGCAGACAGCTGTCCCTAGAATAAACTTGGGTTACATTATGCCATATCTATCTGAATTATACCCGAGATAGGACTTCTTCAGTACCAGAGGTAGACCCCTTACGGCAGGGGTGTCAAACTCAAGGTCCGCAGGTTGGATCTGGCTATGGGGTGTTTAGATATGGCGCATGGAACCACCCAGGAAACAGCGAAGGACTGGGCCGCAGTGCTTCTGCCAGCGAAAACAGAACTTGGGAGGGTCATGCACCCCTCCCGAGCTCTATTTTTGGAGGCAATGACCTGGTCCAGTGGTCTGCCAGTGAAAATGGAGCTCGGCCCAGCCACACCCATCCCACCCACACCCACCCAACCTCCAAGTTCAAACAAAACCCTAATGCAGCCCTCAATGAAATTGAGTTTGACACCCCTGACTTAGCCTCACTTTACATTAACTGCAGCACAAACAATAGCAATAGCAATAGCAATAGCAATAGCAGTAGACTTATATACCGCTTCATAGGCCTTTCAGGCCTCTCTAAGCGGTTTACAGAGAGTCAGCATATTGCCCCCAACAATCTGGGTCCTCATTTTACCCACCTCGGAAGGATGGAAGGCTGAGTCAACCCTGAGCCGGTGAGATTTGAACCGCTGACCTGCTGATCTAGCAGTAGCCTGCAGTGCTGCATTTAACCACTGCCCCATCAATTATTTCCATAGGACCTGTCCTCATGAAGCAGATTTTGACTCATCCCCAGTGTACCCTGAAAGCAGGTACTTGCTTTCCATTCCGTATCTAAGCCCACTCCACCACACTGACAAGAGAGCAATCTGTGTAAAGCTTTTTCCTGCTGGCCACTGACAGGGATGAAAGGGGACATGCAGCCAAGGGTATCTATTGATTGCTGCTTATAAAGTATAAAGACAAGGTCATTCACAAGCTTTATTATTAGGGTAAATTAGAGCCTAGGTGTCAGGATAAGAGAGTGCAAATTATGCAGATATATTGTTCTTCTCACCTGAGGATTGCAAGAATGTGCATTAACACTGCCAGGATTGTAAAACTCTCTTCCCTAATAACATCCCTTCTCTGGCAGTTTTAACCAGTCCCTGAAGATTTCATTTTTATCTTTCCTAGCTTTTTATTATCTTTCTGCTGGCCCCATGGTGTTTTCAGGTTAATATTGCATTTTATTATAACAACATTTATAGTATTTTTATAGTAAGGGCCCATGTGAGGGGCTACAATAAAACCCAGAGTGGAAATAGATTTAATAAAAAGTCCTGAAAGAGAGATCTGATATCATATTTAATTCATGAGATTCCACACATATGAGAGATGTCTTTAGGTGCTTTGCTACTATTTATGTGGCTTAATTTGAAGAGGCACATTTTATTATTGTATAATTTTTAAAAGAAAACCTTGGAGAGCAGACGTTCTGGTGACTCTTCGTTTCCTCCTATGCCCAGTTCCAGAAGATGACAAAGTTGTGCAAAGAATTCATTTTGTTCTCTGCTGACTTTAGATGCATAGGATTTGCTTTCTTCAGATGTATTCAAATATTTTCTAATTAGGGTTCAAACCAAAGCAGAAATAATTTTATAGGTAAGAAAAATATGACCTGTTATCATTGTTTATATTAAGTGTATCATGCTACCATTATGTCAGACCGAGAATACACAATTTTGTTAGTTTAGCTAAGCATATATCTGCATAAGCATACTGCTGCAGATCTAATTAATCATATCCTCAACTGTGAATATATAACAGAATAGATAGTAGAAAAAGAGAGAGTTTGGTGTAGTGGTTAAAGCATCAGATTAGAAACCAAGAAAGAGACTGTGAGTTTCCAAGAAAACTGTAGAGACTAGTTTGGGCAGTTGTCAGGAGTCAAGATTGAATTCACACACAAACACACACACACACACACACACACACACCAGGGGTGAAATCAACTTACCTTTGCTACTGGTTCGCAAATGTGAGTGCATGTGCAGAGCGTCAAAGATGGGACGTCTTGACGTCTGGGTGGGTGAGCGGGGTCTCCTGCTGCCACCACTACTGGTTTACCCAAACCAGATAGAACCGGCTGAATTGCAACATACACACAAACACACACATATACTGTACTTCCTTCCTTCCTTCCTTCCTTCCTTCCTTCCTTCCTTCCTTCCTTCCTTCCTTCCTTCCTTCTTTATTTATTTATTTATTTATTTATTTGTTTGTTTGTTTGTTTGTTTGTTTGTCTTGTATGCCGCCCACTCCCGGAGGACTCTGGGCGGCTCACAAAAGACAAGGGAAAGGGGGGAACAAGACAAAGACAACATATTAAAAACAAAACCAACATTCACAATTTCTATGGAGGTAGATGCTTCTCAGCTCCCCCTAGCCTGCTGGAAGAGCCAGGACTTGGTGGCTTTGCGGAAGGCCGGGAGAGTAGTAAGGATCCTGATCTCACCAGGGAGCTCGTTCCAGAGGGCCGGAGCTGCAACAGAGAAGGCTCTCCCCCAGGGAGTCGCCAGCCGACATTGGCTGGCAGATGGAATCCGGAGGAGACCCAACCTGTGCGATCTAATTGGTCTGAGAGAGGTAATCGGCAGGAGGTGGTCTCTCAGGTACCCAGGTCCGATGCCATGTAGGGCTTTTCCTATTCTAAAATGGTTGTGTGCTATTCAAAGGTGATCTTGCTCCTGTATTCTGGTCTGGAAAATCAGAATGGCCTCTCCCTTAAAGGGATCCTAGTCATAATGGATCTATCTGTTTACAGAAAAATACCATTTTCAGATTAGGAAATATCTTCCATGGGACTCAGAGAACACAAATATACAGTAATGAATTTCCTTTCTGAACAAAAATCATAATTATAATAAGAGTGCAAAAGTGCTATATAATCACATAAATGTATCCTTTTATAAAATGTTGATATAAAATCTTATGCAATGGGTTATCCATATAATAAATTATATGTAACATAGAACAGGATATGTTTCATTCATGTAGTATTTATTATTAATTAATTAATTGTACTGGCAGGATTGTTATACATACCATCAATAAATAGGAATTGAAAAACTGTAAGGTACGTTGAGTGGGCGCCTAGACTCTACAATACTATTTCAGTAACTTCTGCAGGAACTTCTCCCAAATCAACCAAAATAAAATTATACTGACCAGTATTATAGAGCTCAAAGAGAGCTAATGATCAAGCCTGCCAATCATTAAAATGAATTAATGAACATAAAGTTCTGCATACAGTAACTGTTCCACTAAGAGAGAAGAAATTGTTCCCTTGTGTCCTCTATGCTTTCACTATGCATTCTTTCTGTCCATGGAAAAATACGCCTCCCTGCCCCCCCCCCCATTTCATTTCCTAGCCTTACCAAGCAAAGATATTAACGCTGCTTCAGATTTCTGCAATTGAAAATGTCCTGTCCAAATAAGAGCAAAGTCTGTTATCAAAAACCCACTTATACTGGGCGCACTCCTGAGGGTCAGGCGGATGAAGGCAGACTGAAGTGGAGAAATTTATTGAGTTCTAAGCAGCAACACTGGAATGAAGGGGAAAATTGGCCCTAAGAACCACGTCATCATTATGAAAAATACACAAGTGGAAATTAGCAGAAAGCGGTTCCAAGTATGCGACTTATCTAAGAGAAATTTCAGCAAGCTGTAAAGCTGTCTTTAATCGTTAACAGTTGATGAGATCATGTAGTTATAGATTTTTTTAAAAGTGTCAAAAGAGCCCAGCTGAGGTTCCAGCTGAGGAATATGCATATGCTTTTAATATGGATAAAAATACATCTTTTCCCTGCACACTTCAACATTGTATTCAAAGCTTCTGCCAGGCAATTTACGTTATTGATGCTCAGACCTTTAACAAAACCTCATTCTCCCCTAAGGAAGTTAATGTCTGTAAAAAGCTTATATAATGATGCTGAACCTTTATTCTTGATGGGGCAAAAAAGGTCAGGACTCCTTTTAGTTGAAGTTAAAACTTTCTGAAAAGAAAGGAGCATTTTTTAGAATCTTTGCTGGGCCACCACTGCTCCCATGGCTCTTCAACCTCTAGGCCAGGTCTGCACATCCTGCAGAGGATAAAGGGCCACATTAATAAACTAAAAATTATCACTAGCCCCAAAGGAATAAGTGATCTGGCAGCTAGTTGGGCAGCTGCAGCTCCAGAGCTGACCGCGAAAATGCCTAAGGGTTTTGGAGGCCCTTGGGAGTGTGCCTTTTAAGAGGGCAGCAGTGGATCTTTCTTTGTTGCGATGGCATTTGGTGGCAAACTTACTGAGGTGTTTTTTTTTAAGTGTTTGTGTGAGGAGGGAGAGATGTGGCTCACAGCTACACATTGTGGAGGCCTTCTGTAGTCCATTACACAGAAAGGGATGGGTGGGTTCATGAATTGGCCGATTCTCCCAGAGCATATCCTTCAATAATCCTGACCTCCTCGTTCTAGGTATTTTGGAAACTAAAGATGCCGGACTAATTAGATGCCACTAATATATTTGAATTCTTTTTTGCCTTATTTTTTTAAATTATTTATTTATTACGTTTTCAGGCCATTTGACCCCAGACCATTATGGGCAGCTTACATTTTAAAAGTAAAGAATAACACCATAGACCAAAAAAAAAAAGATCAAATGCATCCAGGAGAAACAGACACAAACACCTGCTCTTCATGACAATCCGGTTAAAGCAGTTCTTCAGTGCTTCTACATTCAGAACATGATGAAGGACATCCCTCAGTGCTGGTAAACATGGCTGATGTAAAAGGAAGCCCCCTCAGATCTAGAAAGTAGCCTCAGCATGGAATTAAATAAGCAATCTTCAAAATGAGATGCATGACAACAATATGTCTAGACCAGGGCTGTCAAACTTGCAGCCCACAGGTGGGTTCATCACACGCTAGCCACACCCATGCTCAGTTTGACAGAGTGAGGGGGAGTCGTGATATGACGCGAGTTTGACACCCCTGGTCTAGAATCTTGACTAATGGAAGATTAAGGAAAAAATCAAATGGTTATTGTAAGGCCCTAAGGGGAGAAGAAGAGTTGCAACAGACCAGTTGATTTGGTTGGTAAATGCTTGGCAGAGCAGCAGAAGTGACTAAGAAAACACACTGGATGTGATATCTACTCAGACAAGAGACCACCCCAAATCCTGTAGTTTAAATAAGCCAAAAGTCCAGCTGGCCTGCTATTGTAGCAGAGACTCAGTATCTTTTCCTTCAAGCAAGAAGAATGCACAGCTGGCTGATGGGTTGCAATTCTTCCTTCTGTCCCTAAGGAAAAGGATATGTTGATTTGGAAGGTCATCAATACAAGCTTTGTTAGCGAGTACAAACATTTGGTGAATCCAGGGATCTATCTTCCTGCCTCCAGAGTCTCACAGCTAAAATTTTACATCATCACTGATATAAAACTATTCAATACCACCGACAATGTTGCTACCCTACAAAAAGACCTTCACTATGTGTCAGAATGGTCAAACAATTGGCAACTCCAAATCTCAACCAACAAATGCTCTGTCTTACACATTGGCAAAAAAAAAATCAAAACACAAAATACACCTGGGTACTTGAGAGACCGCCTGCTGCCAATTACCTCCACTAGACCGATCAGATCCCACAGATTAGGCCTCCTCCGAATTCCATCCGCCGGCCAGTGTCGACTGGCGACTACTCGGAGGAGAGCCTTCTCTGTGGCGGCTCCGACCCTCTGGAACGAACTCCCCGTGGAGATTCGAACCCTCACCACCCTCCAGGCCTTCCGCAAGGCCCTTAAAACCTGGCTGTTCCGACAGGCCTGGGGCTAAAGAGCTGTTGCCCCCGTCTCGAATGGTATGACTGTTGTATGTTTTTAAATTATGTATTGTTATGTTTTGTTTTTTATATTTTTTTGTCTGTATTCCCCTTCCCTGGTTGAGTTGTAAGCCACCCTGAGTCCCCTTCGGGGGAAAAGGGCGGCATATAAATGTAATAAACTGAACTGAACTGAACTACAAGCTGGGTGGATATGACCTCATAGACGACCCCCACTCTGTCAAGGACCTCGGATTACTGATCTCAAATGATCTTAGTGCCATAGCTCACTGTAACAGCATTGCCAAAAAGACGCTAAAAGTTGTAAACCTAGTCCTGCGTAGCTTCTTCTCAAGTAATATTGAACTGCAAACTAGGGCATTCTTTTGCTAGACCAATTCTTGAATATAGCTCATCTGTCTGGAACGCGCACTGCATATCAGACATAAATACAATCAAACGAGTCCAGATATATTTCACGACATGCTCACAACAGAATACCTTATGCCCCCAGATTTGAAATTTTGGGCTTAGACAATTTAGAACTTCGCTGTCTCCAATTCGACCTAAGCTTAGTACATAAAATTATATGCTACAATGTCCTACCTGTCAATGAATACTTCAGCTTCAACCGCAACAACCCATGCGCTCACAATAGATACAAACCTATGGTAAATCGCTCCAAACTTAATTGCAGAAAATACGACTTCAGTAACAGAATTGTCAATGCCTGGAATGCACTACCTGACAATGTGATTTCTTCCCCAAACCCCCAAAACTTTAATCTTAGACTGTATACTGTCGACCTCACCCCAATCCTAAGAGGTCTTTAACAGGCATGCATAAGCGCACCAGAGTGCCTACTGTTCCTGTCCTAATATTCCTTTGTATTTATATCCATTTCATGTATTTATAATCATGTTTATACATATATCTGTTATCTAATTCATGCTTGACAAAATAAATAAATAATAAAACAGCTTGGGTGGGGTGGAAGACAAAGTTTTCTGGTGAGGGGGGTCATAATGGACCAAGTATTCAGGATAATGTAGCCATCAACTTGCTTGTCCTTCACCACAAGAACAGTGCTGCTACAATATGGCTTAACATCTGTTGGCAGTTCCATTCTAAGTATTTTCACAAATCCAATGTTTTTACAGCTACTAGAGGTTCTGGCACAAGGGCAACAGGGACAGGAGAATGTTTACATAACTGAGGAGGAAAATAGGGGAAGCAACACCAAAACATGGTGGATAGTGTGAGGTTTTTACAATTAGGCCAGGGTGATGGAGAGAGAGAAAGCACTCCATTCTGACTGGTTGAAGTTGGAGAAGGAACAAACACCAAGTATTTCCAGACATGTTTTGAGACAGGAAGAAAGGAATAGAAGGCAAGATAATGGAATGTCAAGCCAAGAGCCAGGAGTTCTTACATCAGTTATAAACACAACTGGCAGCTTCAAGGCCACCAAACACTGTCCCAAGAATCCATTAATTTATGGAGAGGGAGAACTAAGGGTTTCAACTTTCATAGATACAAGAGGAATTGGCAAACTAACGATAGACGATCAAGTATTTTGCTTGGCTCAGCTCTTGACTGTAGTAATAATTCTTATCTAAATAAGCCATGTTTGTGAAACATCTGCCAAATCAAGTAGCAGAGATCCATGATTTACTCCAGACTGGAGAAGTCGGGCAGCTAGAGAACAAATTCCAGTGAATGGTCCTTTTGAATTTGTATCTTCTACCCACTGATTTTAAATTATTTGCAGCTACATGTGTGCAAAGTCTAGGAGAAAGTTGCTTATTGCTCCATGGATTGCTTTGGCATCATATTCTGTTGTATATCTTAGTGCATTTTAAAACATAAGCAGAGGAGAAACATTGAGTATAATTCTTGAACTTCACCTTGTTCTATAATTGTCCAGAGGTTTGAGCTACAAGGAATTAAAAGATTGAAAGAATCTGGACTTGTGTTCTGTATTCTGGATGGGAGTACAACCTTAACAATCTGTTGTCTCAATGTGCACTATATTCAAAAACTCATTGAAAAATTAATAAAAGAAGAACTTAATTTGGTCTATAAATACGGGTTTATCTCACAGTTCCTCAGCCAAACTACAACTTCTGGTCAGAGTGTTAGTAGACATTTTGCCAAATTAGATAATATCAAAGAGATTTTGCATAAGAAATATTTGCGAGTGCACTGGTTTAGGCTCCAGACGTGTAGATTTTTCTACCCATACATAATCCAAGTTGATGCAACACAGGATCTCCTTGAAGTCTTGAATTTTCTGCATAAAACAGAAGATTCCTAAAGTCTAAACAATCCTGGATAAAACTTGGATTTCCTCGTCTTTCTGCAGAGATGACTGCAAGAAACACAACAGCAACTTCGGAACATCTACCAATGCCTCTTGAAAGCTCCGTGCCTTTGTTATACAGGAAGTAAGCCATGTTAGTTAGCCTATTTATTCATTTGTTCTAAGAAACCATTGTCCAATTTCAACACTTTTGTCAAATAATCTAGGAAAAGCCCCAGGGAAACTCCTTAACTCTTGATTAAGTATATGGCTCTCCTCCTTCCCCCAAAAAATCTCAGGCTTGGCACACATAAGGATTGTAACAGTGCAGCAAGTTACAAAAAATGGCAGGAAAAATATAAGACTGATTAGAGGTTGATTATTTCCTCTTGTATGGCCACCAAACTGCAATGCAATTTTAAATCAGAGTTGAGACTTCCTGAGCATGAAAATAATGAAGAGGACGATCCCTGACTTTTTATAGATTTGTATTCTTCTGGTCACCCTTAGATTTCTTAGGAGGGAGATTTCTGGACTTGCTAGATTAGAAGAAAAAGAGACTCAGAATTCTTTTGGATTCAGAAGAAAAGCCTGGACTCTCCTCCTTTCCTTTGTACTTTCTGGGGGAGAGGGAGGTGAAATACACCTAGATTTACTACTGTAGAAGGCTCATGTACTTCTCTGAGTCCTCCTAGACAACTATATCCTTGATAGATTTTCTGGTGTGACCTTCCTCCTGGAAGTAATCACTGATCAGTGATTACTTCCACCCCTTTTCTCATGTTTAAGAACATATACCCATATCTATCTATCTATCTATCTATCTATCTATCTATCTATCTATCTATCTATCTATCTATCTATCTATCTATCCATCCATCCATCCATCCATCCATCCATCCATCCATCCATCCATTTATGTATTTCATTTTTATGCCACCCATGTCCCCTATGTCAGATTAACAAATGTAATAAAAATTTAAAATTATACAAAAGACACCAGGAGTAAGAGATGGTGGGACAGAAGTGAGGTCTTCCTACCCTATCAACTACTTGCATTGGTAAATGTTCCCCCCAGGCCCCCAAACTAATTGGCAAAAACAAATTTAATACCCTTCTGGAAAGCCGAAAAGGTAGGAGTTCTGTTTTGGTGGTAGAGTGTTCCACAGGGATGGGACCACAACAGAAAAGGCTTTTCTCCTTGACCCTGCCTTCCAGAATTTCTTACCAGATGGGATCTGTAGTTGCCTATTATGCTGGTGTGTCCCATTGACATGAGATGGCTCCTCAGATTCCTGGACCCAGGCCATATAGGGCTTTAAAGGTAATAACCAACACCTTGAATTGAAGTGGGAAGCAAACTGGTAACCAATGAAGCTCATGCAACAGCAGTGTTATATGTGCTGCCCTTACTGATCTGAGTATGCTCAATCAGGCCTGCAAGGATTAACAATGTGTGATTTCATATCCAATAACTTCCCCTGACTGGGAAGGGGAGGATAAAAGTAGTTTTGTATTCTCCCAGATTCAGGAAGAGAAAATCACTTCCTCTATAGGTTTACTGCTGAAATAACTGCCCATTTCATTGAGGAATGAAAGCAGCTGCTTTGATTGGAATTGTTGTTCTGCATGTCATAACCAAATCCCTATCTCTAATTAGATAGATGAGGAATAGCCCCTTAGACCATTTCCTTGTGAGATACTTAGTCCCCTAACTGGAAGAGAGAAGGAGGGAGGGAGAGAGAGAGGGAGAGGGGAAGAGAAAGAGATTACCATATTTTTCAGACTATTAGATGCACCAGTGTATTTTGAAGATTTTGAAGAGGTAAGTAAGGAAAAAAAGTTTTTGTCTTCCCTCAGCCCCCAGCAGCCTTCTGCAGGCTTCAGCGGGGCTGGGGAAAGCAAAAACGCCCCCGTTTTTCACCAAAACAGGGGCATTTTCCCTTCCCCCAGCCCCGCTGAAGCCTTCAGTGTGCTTCTGGGAGGTGGGGGAAGGCAAAAAACACCCCCATTTTGGTGAAAAACGGCCTGTTTTTTGCCCATTTTTCACAAAAATTGGATGCTGGGGTGGGGTTTCAGGAGGCCAAAAATAGCTGTATTCAGTGTATAAGACTCACCAACATTTCCACACCCTTTTAGGGGGGGAAGGTGTGTCTTATACTCTGAAAAATGCGGTAAGTTTAAAAAAAAGGAAGAGTCTAAATTGCAAGTTCTTACAAGTTCATGACCCAACAATTTTCTCTAATAGGTTGGGCTAGTCTACAGATTCAAGATAATTTGGACAATTTCAGACAGGGGAGATTGCATTGCTAGAGCAGTGTTTCACTTGGCAACTTTAAGGTGTGGACTTCAAGAACTCCCCAGCCAGCGTGGGTTAGACCCTACTGTCTGCTGCAGAGGCACGTGTCATTCCAAAAACTTAAAATGTCCTCTGTGGGATTCTCAAGCGCACAAATTAATGAGGTGTGAGAAAAGACTGAACCACTGCAAAGAGGAGTCAGTTACATACTGACCTCAACACAGCAATGAGGAAATGGGAGTTCCCTACTCTCCCCAAATCCCTTTTTATTCTCCCCCTCCATCTAGGTTTCCCATAACTGTAAATAGTTCCAAATTTTCCAACTTAAAAGCCCTGAGAACAGGACAATAGGAGAGTATTCATGATCCAAAGAAGTTAAATAAAAGTCTCCAAATCTAAATCTTGTACCTTACCTCAGAAATGTAACTAATACTAAACAGGTGCTCATGACTCAACATACGGTGCCTTGAGAAAGTCTTTTACATCACAATAAAATACTTCCTTTCCTCGGTAATGAGATATCTCCCACTGCCATCAGAGAAACAACGAAAATCCAAATGGTTTTTGGAGAGGTTTTTTTTATGACCTGGGTTGAAACTCAAGTTTTAGTTTGTTTCATCTAGCTAAAATTTCTCTTGTGTGATTCTGAAGTCTTGAGGAGTTACAAGTATAAAATACAAATATAAAATACAGACAATACTTCCTGAGAAGAAAGTCCCTACCTACCAACCTCTATACACACACACACACACACACACACACACACACTTTCAATTTATTCAAAAAGTAGAAACATTCAAACGTAGTCCTTATTTTTGTAATAAAAAGGAATTCAACTATTTCAGCCCAGCATCATCACTTAACAATCATAACAAGTACTGTTTTCTTCTGCTCCGTGGCAATTATTGTATATTAAAAGGCAGCGTTTTCTGCTGTTCTTACCTGATCTGCTCGTCTTGTTCATAGATTTTCTCCTTCAGCTCCAAGTTGTCCTGGAGAATAGCCTGTGATTTTAGCTCTGCTTGATGTTTGGAAATGGCAATTATGCCTGATCCCTTCTCAAGTTCTTGGAATTTGTGTTGCATGGAAGAAAGGAGGGAAGATTGGCGAGCATCATTTTCCTTATAGCCCCCAATTTCAGCTTTGAATTCTTTTATAGATACTTCCTGTGAGGCTATTCTGGATTTAAGATCTAGAATCTATAAATAAAAATAGGTAATAAAATATAACAGGGCTAAAATAGTACTTGATTGTATCCTGCTTGCAAAGACAGATTTAATAGCATTACAACATATGGACCCTGTGCATTACTCAAGCAATTGAATTTTCCACTTACTTTAAATATTTCATATGTGATTGAGGAACACAACTATCAGGCTGAATAGATAATATATAGTATAAGAACAAGCAATCTGAATAACTGTATTTTTTCATGGTTGTTAGAATTTATTATAATTGGGCAGAGTGGGTTTCTTTTAATATTATTTTTTTATTGTTAATCCTTAGAAACTTTGGAAATGGGTGGTAAATCAATTAATTAAATAATTAAGATGGATAAGAATCAGGAAGAGAAAGAAAGCTATCATAACTTTTTGGGAAATAGGTAAAAACACTGTGCTTTAGTCACAATGCAGTCAGCAACACTGCTGAGGAGTATCACCACACTATGGCCAGGCACTCCAGCATAATAATAATAATAATAACAACAACAACAACAACAACAGCGGATAACAGCAACAGCTAGAAAAATTGAAAGATATGAGGCACGAATCATCCAATATAAACAAAATCAGCAATTTCGATTAAACCAACGGCGTTTTTATCAAAGTCTTAATGTGAATGGTGACATCAAAAGTGAAAAACCAGAAAAGCAGGCCACAGTTGAATTCTGGAAAGAATTGTGGGAAAATGCAAAGGACTACAATAAGGAAGCAAAGTGGATACATGACTTTGAGAAAAGCATTGGCAACAAACAAATGCAAGTATTAGAAATAACAACTGAGATGGTCAAAAATCGAGTAAAAAAGGTAAAGAATTGGACATCACCTGGAAAGGACCAATTACATGGTTTCTGGCTCAAATATCTGACCAGTTTACATGCAATATTGGCCAGGCAACTTAATGAAATTTTACAAAAGGGCCAAATTGATGAATGGTTGACAACTGGAAAAACATACTTGATTCAGAAAGATCCAACTAAAGGAACAACACCGGAAAACTACAGACCAATAACATGCTTGCCAACAACCTTCAAATTACTCACAGGCATTATTGCAGATAACATGATGGATTATTTGGAAACAAACAATATCTTGCCAGTAGAGCAAAAAGGCAACAAAAGAAGGAGCAGGCGCACAAAAGATCAGCTCCTAATTGATAAAATGATATTAGAAAATTGTAAGAACAGAAAAACGAACTTGAATATGGTCTGGATTGATTACAAAAAGGCATTTGACTCACTGCCACATAGTTGGATCATAAAATGCTTAGAAACAACTGCCATTAGCAAAAATATTACATCCTTTACTGAAAAGGCGATGAAACAATGGAGAACTGAGTTAGCAGTAGGGAATGAGATTTACGGAATGGTTAATATCAAGCGAGGAATTTTCCAGGGTGATTCACTTTCACCTCTTCTCTTCATCATCGCAATGATCCCACTATCAGTAATCTTAAAAAAAATGAAATTAGGCTACCAAACAGCCAAAGAAGCTGAAAAAATTTCGCATTTACTATATATGGATGATTTGAAACTCTATGGAAAGTCAGAAATAGAAATCCAATCATTGACAAACACAGTCCGAGTATTCAGCACCGATATTTCGATGCAGTTTGGCATGGAAAAATGCGCCACTGTATCCATAAAAAGAGGCAAAATCACTGCATGTGAGGGAATTGAAATGGCCAATGGCCAACTAATTAAATGCAATGAAAATGAAGCCTACAAATACTTAGGCATTCTGCAGTTGGATAACATCAAGCATGGAGAAATAAAAACTATTGTCAGGGGAGAGTATACCAACAGAGTTAGGGAAATTTTGAAATCTAAATTGACAAAATCACCATCAGTCAAATGCAAAAAGCCGCACTGCTTGGATCTGCACGCATATTACGAAAATACGTTATGACGTCCTAGGCCTCTGGGTGGGGCCCGACTAGTAACCAATGCCAAATCTGGCAAAACAACTGGCCGCTGTGATACAATTGTATAATAATAATAATATATGGATGATTTGAAACTCTATGGAAAGTCATAAATAAAAATCCAATCACTGACAAACACAGTCCGAGTATTCAGCACCAATATTTCAATGCAGTTTGGCATGGAAAAATGCGCCACTGTTTCCATAAAAAGGGGCAAAATCACTACATGTGAGGGAATTGAAATGCCCAATGGCCAACTAGTTAAATGCAGCAGAAATGAAGCCTACAAATACTTAGGCATTCTGCAGTTGGATAACATCAAGCATGGAGAAATAAAAACTATTGTCAGGGGAGAGTATACCAACAGAGTTAGGGAAATTTTGAAATCTAAATTGAATGGTGGAAATATAATCAAGGCCATAAATACCTGGTCGATACCAGTTATAAGATACACAGCTGGTATAGTTAACTGGACATAAGCTGATTTGGACATTTTGGACCGAAAAACCAGGAAACTTATGACAATGCACTACAGTTTACATCCACGTGGTGATACTGATAGACTGTACCTGCCCCGATAAACAGGTGGCAGAGGATTATTACAAGTGAAGCAAATAGTTGAAGAAGAAAAACATGCACTGGCTGATTATTTAAAAGAAAGTCAAGAACATCTATTAATCGAAGTAAAGAACAAAAATCTATTGAAGGTCCAACAGATGAAACAAGAATACAGAAAAGATGTGATAAAATCAAGAATGGAGAGATGGCAGAACAAAGCACTGCATGGCCAATTTCTGGAAAAAATAAAATATAAAGTGGACAGTGAAAAAATTTGGTTATGGTTAACAGCAGGTACATTAAAGAAAGAAACAGAGTCACTAATCCTGGCTGCGCAAGAACAAGCTATCTGCACAAATGCCATTAAGGCCAAAATCGAAAAATCCTCTGATGATGCCAAATGCAGACTTTGCAAAGAAGCTGATGAAACTGTTGATCACATACTCAGCTGCTGTAAAAATATTGCACAGACTGATTATAAATTGTGGCACAATTCAGTAGCACAAATGATCCATTGAAATTTGTGCAAAAATTATAATATTAAAACAAATTGGTGGGAACATCAGCCTGAAAAAGTCACCGAAAATCAGATGGTCAAGATCTTGTGGGATTTTCGCATACAAACGGACAAAATACTGGCACATAATACACCAGACATCACACTGGTTGAGAAAAACAAGGTTACAATCATAGACATTGCAATACCAGGTGATAGCACGGTCGTTGAGAAGGAATATGAAAAAATCACGAAATACCAGGACTTAAAAATCGAAATTCAACAATTATGGCACAAACCAGCAGTGGTAATTCCAGTGGTAATCGGCACACTGGGTGCTATTCCAAAAGCACTGGAATTACATTTAAAACAGTTAAAAATTGACAAAATCACCATCAGTCAAATGCAAAAAGCAGCACTGCTTGGATCTGCACGCATATTACGAAAATATGTTACAACGTCCTAGGCCCCTGGATGGGGCCCGACTAGTAATCAATGCCAAATCCAGCAAAACAACTGGCCACTGTGATACAATTCTGTTATTGCAATAATAATAATAATAACAACAACAGCAGCAGCAGCAGCAGCAGCGAGGGAGGGAGGGAGTGGAGTTTACAAAGTTGGAGGAGGGATGTTGGATGATTGTACATGTATACTGCTACTTTTTCTTTTTTATGTATATTGAAATGGAATTATAAATACCATCAACACAAAACGGATTTTGCTCAGAAGCTGAAATACACCAAGTGAATTAGAGGAAGAGTGGGAAGTAGAGGAGAGAAGAAAGATAGGAAAAGAGGGATAGGAGAGAGGGTGACGGGGGAAGATGAGGTGTATAAGTAGGAGTGGTAAGGGGAGAGAGGAGGAGGAGAAAGGAAGGGGAAGTAGAGGAGAAAATGATGGAGGGAAGACAGGATGTAGAAGAGTCGGAAGCAGAGGAGAGAAGAAGATAGGAAGAGAGGGATAGGAGAGAGGGTGAAGGGGAAGATGAGGTGTATAAGGAGGAGTGGTAAGGGGAGAGAGTAGAAGGAGAAAGGAAGGGGAAGTAGAGTAGAAACTGATGGAAGGAAGACAGAATGTAGAAAGGGGGAGGAGAGAAGGGGAAGAAAGTGTCGGATAAGGTATAAATAGCAATAGCAATAGCAGTTAGACTTATATACCGCTTCATAGGGCTTTCAGCATTTACAGAGTCAGCATATTGCCCCCAACAACAATCCGGGTCCTCATTTTACCCACCTCGGAAGGATGGAAGGCTGAGTCAACCCTGAGCCGGTGAGATTTGAACAGCCAAACTGCAGACCTGCAGTCAGCTGAAGTAGCCTGCAGTGCTGCATTTAACCACTGCGCCACCTCGGCTCTTAAATATGGTGTATGGAGAGCAAAAGAGCCAATAACTGGTTTTTTTTTCTTTCTTTTTTTTCCCTTCCTTGGCAGTTGATGGTAAGATGAATTGATGTAAGTACTTAATAATACAACTTGATATTGACTATGTAATAGTATACATGTGATTATATGCTATGAAAACGGAAAATAAAACTTTTATGACAAAAAAAAACCAGCAGCAGCAGCAGCCTTTATTGTCATTGTACATCATGTATAAAATGAAATTGGTTTAGCCTCTACTGGTTCAATCCATAACAGAAAATACAAGACAACATGAATAGTATAGAGAATAATCCTTATACAAGTAATTGTGGTAGTGGTGGGGAATTAGTTGTATAAAAAGTACATTATAAAACCTCAGCTACCCTGTTGCCCTGCACTCCACAGAGTCTGCCACACCCAGCTGGTGTTCCCCATCTTCCTCCTGTTGCTGACAAGTCACGCCCAGTCTGCTTGCTGACCATGCTAGGCCTTCTCCTTGAGGCCTCACACACCATTCTCCAAATCACACATGCTCCAAATAGTATTCTCATGGTCCCTCAGAAAACATTTGGAAAGCTTTTGAAGTCTTCCAAAGCATCACAAGAACCGGATGCACTATTTAGAGAATGGCAGGCACCATGTGAGACCATCTTCTGGTCTCACAAGGAAGCTACAGTGTGGTTTGACCTTGAGAAGAAAACCTCATGCAGCTGGCAACTGCCTTGCGAAAGGTCAGGCTGGACATGTTTGGTCAGCAGTGGGAACAAGTAGACCACAAAGGTCAACTATGGTGGGAAGGGGCGCAGAATGCAGGCCAAATGGGCAAAGGTGATCACATGACTGTAGGGGTGCGGCAAAAGCTTTGATGCCAGGACCCTGGTCGTAAATTGTTTTTTTTCAGTGCATTTGAAACTTCAAATGGCCACTGAATTAACAGTCATAAGTTGAGAATTATCTCTTATTGGACTGTCTGGGTCAGGGCCAAGAATTAGTGATAAGGATTATTTTCAGAAAGTATAACTAAAATGAATTAAATATATAAATGATTATTATCAAACAAAGTCCAGTTCAGAAGTGGATTTAAAAAGGGAACTTCATACAAAGATATAACAAACTCCTTGTATTTCACCACATAATCAATTAAACTTTATTCTGGGGAATTAATGAATATATAGTTTACAGAAATCAATAGAATTGGCAACGGTGGAAGTTTGAAAAGCTTGCAAACAAATAATAAACATTTGCCTTATGTTGAAATGTTGCATTTTCTCTTTGAAATTTTGGGAGCTATTAACAGAATGAAATAAAAAAGAAAATTGCTTTTGACTCTCACATTAATTAAACAAATTAAGAGTCTGGCAAGAACAACTTCATGCATAATTCACAATTAATGACTCATGCAGTAAATATAGGAATTAGTATAATGTTCAATATATTCACACAGACAAAAAACCTAGACAATGAACCAACCCTTGGCAGCAGTTGTTTTTTCAGAAATAGTTTAAGTCTCTTAAGAAATTTCAGAACTCTTTTCTTTTACAGTATTACTTTTGTGGTGGCTCTGATTCCACTCCTCAACATTATGGACACATTAATGTGTCCTTCTATTAGGTTACAATTCCATGTATCTAGGTATAAGGCCAAGAGAAGTTGTGAAGGCATTACTTGCATAAAATTGGGCAGTGGCACCAGAACATTACAACATTTCTTTCTATCAGAAAAGGACCAAATGGAAGAAGAGTCACTGCTGAAACTGTATTAACAATCCAAACCAGAACAAATAGGGCCAGCTCAGATGTCACAACTATACTGTAAAGCTTCTGGTTCAGTTTGAAGGACTAGAAACTTGTTTTAAGCTGATAACTGAGAATGTTGAATTCATTTCTGTGAATGCTTTAAAATGCTGTTTTAATGGCTGCTACTTAATGTTCCTATACTTCTTCAGATAGAAGTAAGTATCTGTCCAGCCAGATATCTCAGAAATATTCTAAGTAGAATATTCACTCAGACATGAAAAACATATATAATATTAATTTGGTTCTACCCACAAGATTTTGGGATCATCCTATTCATTTTTGAAATCAAACAATCACAGCTGTATGTTTTAAAAAATGTATCTGGTGTCCATTAGTAAAACTATGTAAATAAAACAATCCTAATATACATCTCTTTTTAGCTGTATGCCTCTATTAGTAGGAAACATGTTGGTTGCACCTGCTGAAGCACTTTGTCATTTTCTTTGAGTACTAGTGATTTACCAAAGAAAAACCTATTGCAAATCTGTCCTTGGAAGATTTGGAAGACATTTATTTATTAAATGTATATGCCGCCTATTTCACTATTGAAGCCATTTATATATACATACATACATACATACATACATACATACATACATACATACACACACAAACACACACACACACACACACACACACACACACACACACACCTGGTATGCCCCAATTATGGGAGGAAGCTAACTGCTTCCATATCTGTCAATCGGCTTGTCACAAGAGTCCATCATGACAGAAACCAAATATTTTTACTGTTGCCTTTTGTACATTTGTGTTGTATTTTTGCTGATAAATAAATAAAGGGAGACTAGTATAGATCTATTTCAAGCTATTTAGCTCTCATCAGCTAGCCATACCCTTACTGGGCTTAATGGCTAAGACGTCTGCCTACGATGTAATATAGCACAGGCTCGAATCCCAGTAAGGGTATGGCTAGCTGATGATAGCTAAATAGCTTGAAATAGATCTATACTAGTCTCCCTTTATTTATTTATCACCAAAAGTACAACATATATATATATTTGTATGTATGTATGTATGTATGTATGTATGTATGTATGTATGTATGTATGTATGTATTTGGGTCTTTTCCCGTGTAAGGTTGATAGTATCTTGGCAAAGTTTTGACGAGCAAAGAAGGGAAATGAACTATAAACTTCACAGATCCAGGAACTTGCAAGATATTTCTGAGTATTACACAAGTCAAATTCAAACACTTATGAGAAGTAGGAAATCAGTGGACTCTTATGATAGTGGAACAAGAAGTAGCTGTCCCATACTAATATATGCTGATCTGTGCTCGCTTCGGCAGCACATATACTAAAATTGGAACGATACAGAGAAGATTAACATGGCCCCTGCGCAAGGATGACACGCAAATTCGTGAAGCGTTCCATATTTCTTAATTTTGCACCCCATCCTGCTAAAGAGCACGAAGACGGAACTTCGCTTTACGTAGCCACCTGCAATCCCATCTCCTTATAGACTGTTGGTGGCGCAATACTGGAAGAAGGAAGACTTGCCTACAATTCAAGAATGGACATTGAAAGTTACAAACTTAGCCGAAATGGCTAAAATATCGGCATATCTTAAAGATCACTCAAATGAGAGATATAAATGAGATGGGGGAAAATGGATTGACTATATACAAAATAAATACGGGACCAAGAAATTCCAGTTAGTCTATGCTTAAGGTCAGAAATGATTTAAATTGTTTAAAGTTAGCTCAGCAAGAAGAAGCTAAGATCAATGTAGAGATGTCATTAATTTCTTTATTTCTTTTTTCTCAATAGATTTTAGACTGTGTTTGTTAAAAATCCATACCGTGTACGGGTTCTGGGAAGTCGGGGGGGAGGAGGAGGGGGGTTGGGGGTGAGGGTGGAGGGAGGGAGGGGTATACATTAGGCTAGACAAGAATTTGGTGGTAAACTAGAACTATTTTGACACACAAAAAAATTGTACTCCGATGTCTCACTGATTGAGGAATGATGAAATGTTTGTTTTAAAAGAAAATAAAACTTTCTTTTAAAAAGAGACTAATATATGCTGATCAGACTCCACTTGGAATGTGTCCAATTTTGGGAACTGCAACAGGTTTAGAAGGGAGCAAACAAGATGGTGACAGAATTGAAAACCCATTCCTGTGGAACTGGACTTTTTTGCAGAAGAGAACAAGGGGAGAAGGTTGTTCACATAAAAAGAGGAATATTCTGGAGGGTAGATCTATAACCAATGGTTTGAGACTATAGGGAAGCAGATCAAGACTGGTAATTAAGAACTAAGAACTGACACTAAGAAATTGTGGAATACGTTGCCTCATGAAGTGGTACAACCCCTTTCATTGGAGGAGGATGGATAGAGAAAGGCTGGATAGCCACTTGCCCAAAAATGTTTTAAAAGATCCTGCGCCAAGCAGGGGAATGGATTAGTTGACTTCTTGGATCATCCCAAATCTATGATTCTAGAATGACTGATGGAAAATTTGGAAGTGTTAAAAAAAATATGGTGGGTTCCTACCAGTTTGGGCCAGTTCGTCTGAACCGGTAGTGATATGCCAGCCTTGGTCACCCAAACCTGTTCCCTGGTCGCCGCCGTCGCCACCACCATCTTTTTCTGGGGGAGTTCTGTGCATGCGCAGAACAATTTCTATTGAATTGTGCATGCGCGCGCAGCGTGCATCCAGCATGCGTACAAGCAAACCAGAAGTAACTGGCTAGAACCCACCCCTGGACAGGATGTAATAGCTAAAATGCATAAGCACTGTACCAAAGAAGAGAGCTTTAATTAAGCATTTAATGGTATGTACCATGCAATAAACATACTCTGTTATTTACAAATATTTTCATGCAGGGGAAAACATTTGTTTCAAAACATACCTCTGCTTGAGCACATTCGTACTTCACTAGGAGTGCGGCAAGCTCACTGCTGGCTGTTTCTGCTGCATTCCGATAATGGACTAGCTGTTCTCGAGTGTCAGGAACATCCAGTAGCAAATAATTATGAGTTCTCTGCTTTACAAAAAACAAGGGTTAATGGCAAACAATCAGAATTCTTCTTACTTGTTTTATTGCTTTGCTCAGTTCTTTAAAAGGGATTGTTTTAAATCAGTTTAGTTTTAAATTTGGATAACTTTAAACCTAATCTTCATTCCAACCTGGGTGGGGAAGGAAACTGCCTTGGAAGATAATTTGCACAAGACAGTGGAGTGCGATGGATTTAATTTGCTTGGATGTTTATTAACTTTTATATTATTGAGTAATGTTTTTTTCAATAGTTTTACAGTGGGATGACCATGGCTCTCATCTGTCCTAGAGTCCACATTGTATGGAAGACTTCTGTTTTCCTCATGGCTAATAAAATGTGAGATACTTCACTGAAATCTATATGAACCAGCTGGACTCTGAGCTGACGATCCGTGGTTAGGGCACACAATCTTTTCCCCCTCTTTTTCCTTCAAATACTCTCATACAGATGGTAGAAAACTTAAGTAGGTGTCTGAAGACAAACAAGCTGAAGCTTTCTCCAGGAAAGACTGGGATACAGTAAATAAGGTAAGCCGAGAGATATGAATTGTCCATTGAATTTCCCAACTGAGTAGAGATTTCAGCCTGTATATCATCAATCCTGGGCCAACACTAGCAATCTATGATTCATTCAACCAACAGCTGCATGCAATATTAGAAAATATATAAACATAAAAAGAAGCCATCTATAATCTAGCTATAACTATTGTTACTTCTTCACTTATCACCTTGCATAGTTTTTAACACTGAAACTGAAGAAGTTCCATTGCCTATGCATCCAAATGATGCTTCATTGGCTGGACTGTGGAGATTTTTACACTGCTGACATGGATGTCAGTTCTCAAAGTTGGGATCAGATGGAGCCCCCAAAAGATCACTGTGCTGTCCTCTCTGAAGAGCTGGGCTAGAGTTTGCTTTCTTCAATGTTATTTATACACATCTGCCTTATTTGAAAGTGTTCTCTTGAAGTATTATTATCTTGTTCGTTTCCTTCTAGTATTATTAATCAGAATTCCTGTTCACTATTTTCAATACTGACTGCAAGAGGGGAAGTTTGATTAGGCTGCAGCTTAACGTTTGATATTCTTCAGAAGTGAATATGTCAACATGCACAGCTTTGGTGATCACTAAAGTTGGAAGAATTACTTTAGGGCAAGGCATATAATGTATGTTCCAATCAGAATTGCATAGCCTGCGGCTGAGCTTTATTTCTTATTACTGTAACTTATATTAGGGCTATGCAATGCTTCAGATCTGAAGGGGAAAAGATGCTCTGGGGTGTACAGAGAAGGGAGTCTGACAATTTATTAGAGCAGTTGCATCTTTTTTTCTTTGAATCAGAAATACTGCATCACCCTAATTTAAATGTGTGCCCTGATTCTGTGAGTGAGTCACAAATCAAATGCAACATAAAAATAAAGCATAGATTATTATTGCTGTTTTGATTATTTATGACTGTTCAACAGTTATTAAGTGAAAAGAAATACATGCTTTATTTTTTCAACTGCAATGGAACATATGGAAGTTGGCTTATACTTCAAAATACGCAACATATGTGCTCGGACTGATCTTTTTTTATGCCGATTGCAATCAGGGGTTTGGCTAGTATTTCAATGTGTGTACCGTTCTCCCACTTTACTCTTCAGTGTCAAAATCCCAAATATTGTTTGTATTCTGAGAACAGCTGGCAGCACTTATCCCAGAAAGCCCAATTACCTTAAATAAAAGAAGGATTTATGAAAAGAGGAAAGTGAGAAGAATCAACATTGTGCCTTCTAAATGAGTTTTTTTAACATGATGTCTGCCCAGCTGTTACACTGTCTTTGTGCCTAACATTTAGCTTAAAATGTTTTCAGAGGAGAATTTGATTTATTTATTCATTTAACCTTAACAAGAAAGCATAAACAGTGCAACCCTGACTGAATGCAGAGAGATGGGATTGGGGAGGATTCATCTTTAAGTGCTCTTCAGATTGTACAAAAACCTCAGTGCAAAGTTGAGAATTTAACTTTTCGCTATATTATTTGATTGTTGCTCCCGACTTGGGAAGGCAGCTTTTTAAAGACCCTAGCTGTAGAGGCTGGAAAGTTAGTAGCATCACCCACTCTCCATAGCCAGGATTCAACAAGGCAGTTAGCCTTTTAGCCAGCCAAAGCCCAAAGTGCAAGTTTTTCCTGACAAGGGTAGATTGTGCAAATGTTACTGAATAGACATTGCCTGAATTTTGATTGGAATGGCTTTTCAGGAAGGAGCATTGCTTTATGCCAAAGTATACCCTTAGGTGTGTAAATCTTCCAGGTAACACATAGCTGTGATTACCATTTCCCTGACTTGACCTTCATCCCATCCCTAATTACAGGAAACTAGTTATATTGCCGAGGGCCAAAGAGGAAAGAGTACTATTGTTATAACAATCATACCCATTCACATGTAAACTATCTAAGAAGTGTGGTTTTGTTTAAAAGAGTCTTGGCATTTTTCTATCCTTAGCTTAAATCAAATTTCAGTTTGTAATTCATTCAAACCACTGTTTGAAACACATGCTTAATATATTGTTAAATACACTGCCTTTGTTTCCGTCCTGTTCTATGTTTTTTAAGGCAGGATAGAAGAAGTGATTGCATTAGAAGCATAACTCTGGTCTCTCCTTCTGTTGGCCATTGTGCCACCTGCTGTTTAAAGTATTCAGCATCTCTGAGAATTCATTCACTATTAATAAAAATTCCCAATCATTTTAAACAGCATGAAAAAGGAAAGCAGCAGAAAAGATATGTATCACTAAATATGTGTATTTTTTTAAATGTACATAAAATTAAAGAAGTTTTATTTAAATTAAACAATTTGCTAAAGCTTTACAAAATGATATACCTGAGAATATTTAATGTTTGTAAAGCACTGAAAGTGTTAATATTTTAAAAGAAACCCTTAAATTAAATCAGTATAATTTGTATTGTGATTTTATTCTTTGTCTATGCATTTACTTATGATTAATGAAAAAAATCACGACTATCACTGCTATAACATGTGCTGATGAATGTAAGTCTGTATCAATGCTGTATGTATTATTGTTCTGTCATTTATTTTCCCTAAAGAAATATAAATTCTTTAGAACAGGGGTCCCCAATCCCCCGGGCCATGGCCTGTTTGGAACTGGGCCATGGAAGCTGCGGATGAGCACATGCATGCAGCTCCATTTGTGCAAGAAGCAAACACATGTGCCCGCCGCTTGCACAAATGGAATTGTGTGCATGGATGCTCTCCCACCACTCATGCAGAACCATCCCCTCTCCCTCCCCCAGTCCACAAAGCTGGAAAGGTTGGAGAACTTGCTTTAGAAGTATTTTGGTTCACATCGTTTTTCATAACATATACATTCTGTATACAGTTTTAAATCTTCCCTAATACTTCTTTACCCACTGTGCTAAATGTATCTTTTTTGTACTCAGCTTTAAAACATAGTTCCCTCCCACTTCACCTCCTAATATAGATTTGTACAATATTTTTGAGCCATGAACAACAAATCTATGGTTTAGGCTGAAACAAAATCTGTTTTGGTAGATTATTTACTTTTTAAAAAAACTTGGTCCACTAGAATTTTTAAGGACCATCACACTAGCCAGATGTTGGCAATAAAGCAGCAGAAGAAGGACAACTTGGTACCCGTGTCCTTTTGAGATGGGACACTTTTCCTTTTGCTGGATACAATATTTTTTAAATAAATAAAAGCATGATTGAATTTAATGATCCCAATCTTAATCTTGCAAATCAGATCAAATGGGGCGTTGAGATTCCCATCTGAGTCTTGTAAAACTTTGGATAAGAATTCTAAAATCCTATGAAATGTTGGCAATTAATTGAGATTCTGGCCATATAAAAAGTATCTTTGGGTCCAGATTTTATTTTAATTTATATGGCCACTCATCTCAGAAACTGGCTTTAGACATTAGAGATCATCTATGGTATTTTGACCACAGACTACAAGTGGTCTCTGGAATTGACAAGGAATTCAATGATGAAAAGAATTCTGTTTTTCTTTCACATACTTTCCCAAAAGTGAGCCTCAAGATATGATGCTTGGGGACATTTACACATAGTCATCAACTTACAACCACAATCGAGCCCAAAATTTATCTTACTAAGTGAGACTGTTAGTGAGTTTTGCCACATTTTACTACCTTTCTTGTCAAAGTTGTTAAGTGAATTACTGCAGTTGTTAAGTTAGTGACATGATTGGTAAGTTAATCAGGCTTCCCCATTGACTTTGCTTGTCAGAAAGTCACAAAATAACATGACCCTGGGATACTACAATCATCATAAATGGGACTCAGTCGCCAAGCATCTGAATTTTGATCATGCGGTCATGGGGATGTTGCAACAGTTGTAAATTTGAAAATGGTCATAAATCACTTTTTTAGTGTCATTGGAACTTTGAACAGTCATGAAACAAACTGTTGTAAGTTGAGGATTAAAAATGATTCCAGGATGTTTTCTTGGTTTGGCTCCTATGCCTTTAAGAGCCTTAAAATAAGCAATCATACAGTCCTTATTTTTGATGGCAGTGCTGAAAATGATGTAATGTTAGTTGTTTCTGAAGGCATCATGGCAGATAATCCAATTCCAAAAGCAAAGGTTTTTTTTGTAGTTTGGCAGAAAACGCAGAAGCCAGGATTACAAACAGTAGCAAGTTTATTTAACATTAAAAGAAAGGTGCTAGCTAGCGTGGCTAGGAAAAAGCACGCCCAGTACTTATAGTAATTGTAACAATCACATAACCAATCATTAATTAGGTGTGGCCGGCAACAGCCTCAGCTGCGTCCCAGCCAACCAGGACGCAAGAGGCTGTTGCTGGCTAGAATGTAATGCATTTAAGGTGGTAGACCATTCTGAATACATAACACCCCTTCCCCCCAGTTTGGCGCATGCTCCCGGATGGAGCATGCGTAGTCGCGAAGGTAGGCGGGACGGTGCCGGACCCGCCCAGATCTCCTTAGTTCAACAACAGTCGTCGGCGGAGATGGACCTGCTCGTTGTAGCTCCTCCCCGAAGGGAGTGCAGCTCCGAGGGACGCCGTCTTGGCACGGCCCCGGAGGCGGGCTCAACAACGCCGGTAGGCCGGGCCGGGGTGGCGCGTCCACAGATGTAGGGGAGAGCATTGGAGGGGTGTCTCGGGGGGTAGGAGCATCGACCGGTAACTCTTCGATGGCGGTTTGAGCCGATGATTTCGCTTTCCAGCAGGGGGCGCTCAGACAGGCCGGGCCTGACTTGGAAAAGGCCCGTTGTCGCAATTCATCGGATTTAGCAGTGTCTGGTTGTGGATAGGCGAGGCCTGGGTGTATGAAGGCCTCACACGGCAACCCCGAGTGTGCAGCGTCGTCTCGTCCAGCGAAGTCCGGGTTGCCCGTCTCCCCTGGGAGGCGCCTCCTTAACTGATCCAAGTGGCGCCTCCACTCGGATCCATCAGCCAATCCGACCCTGAAAGAACAGGGACCTGTCAGGGCAGTTACTCTAGCTGGGACCCACCTGGGCTCCCCGGCAAAAGAGCGGGCCCACACCAGATCCCCCTGTCTAAAGGAACGGGAAGGGAGAACCCCCAGATTGCATGGCTGATCCCCTGAATAGAGCGGATGGAGTCTATCCAGGGACGTCCACAGGCGCCGGCCCATCAAGAGCTCCGCGGGGCTTTTGTTGGTTATCGGGCAGGGGGTGGAATGTTGGCTTAACAAGTAAGCCGCCACTCTCATCTGCCAGTCGCCCCGGTCCATACGGCCCAGTGCCTCCTTAGCTGAGTGGACCGCCCGCTCCGCCCGGCCATTACTGGCTGGGTGGTACGGGGCTATGGGCGCATGCCGGATCCCTTGCTCGGCCAGGAACTCCTGAAATGTGGTGGCTGTGAATTGCGGGCCGTTATCCGACACAAGTATGTCCGGCAACCCATGGGTTGCGAACAGTCTGCGTAAGGCCCGAACCGTACTCTCGGCCGTGGTGGAGGCCATCAGGACCAATTCCCCCCACCGAGAGTAGGCGTCCACCACAATCAGGAAATTCTGGCCGTGGAAGGGATCGGCAAAATCTACATGGAGGCGTGACCACGGGCCTCTCGGAACCTCCCACTCCCGAGCAGGCCCGGCCGGAGGATTGGGCCTGGAGAGTTGACATGTAGTGCAGTGGCCCACATAAGCCGCTATCTCTGAATCCAACAAGGGCCACCAGACATAGCTACGGGCTAAGGCCTTCATTCGCGCTATGCCCGGGTGGTCCCTGTGGAGCAGAGGCAGGACTTGTGGCCGTAGTGCAGCAGGAATCACTACCCGATCCCCCCAAATGAGACACCCCCCATGAATGGACAGCTCCGCTTGTCGAGCTTTAAAAGGCTGGAAGCCCTCTGCCACTTTATCTGTGGGCTATCCCCTCAAGACCTAGGAGGAGACCTGGGAAAGGATAGGATCGGCCTTCGTGTAGGCCGCGACCTCCGCAGCTGAAATGGGTAGGCCGGAGGCCGCGATGGATAGAACAGAGAGGGCTGGCACGGGGGCGGTGTCAGTCTCCGGCAGTGGGCAACGGCTAAGAGCATCCGCATGCCCAATCTGCTTGCCCGGACGGTATTGCAGCGTATAAGAATACGCCGCAAGGAATTCCGTCCAACGTGTCATGCGTGGGGAGAGAATGGGGGGGGGGTCGGCCTGTCACCTGCCAGAAGCCCAAGGAGCGGCTTATGGTCAGTGACAAGAATGAAGTGCCGACCGTAGAGGTAGTTGTGGAACCTCTTAATCCCGGACACCGCAGCCAGAGCCTCCTTGTCGATCTGACTGTAATTACGCTCCGCCGAGGAAAGTGTCCGGGAATAAAAGGCCACCGGGGCCTCTGAGCCATTTGGAAGAACATGGCTCACGACCGCCCCCAAACCGTAGGGAGAGGCGTCACATGCTAGTGTCAGAGGCATCTTGTCACTATATTGAACCAGGACTGCCGATGACATCAGCACCTCTCTGACAGCCGCGAACGCCTGCGCTTCGCGGCTCCCCCAGCGCCAGGCCGCAGATCGGTCGAGCAACCGATGCAGCGGCTCGACTAATGACGCCTTATGCGGGATGAATGGCGCGTAAAAGTTAAGTAGCCCCAGGAACGCCTGTAACTCCGCTTTAGAGGTGGGTGCAGGGGCGTTCCTGATAGCTGCAACCTTAGAAGGCGTAGGGTGGATGCCTTGGGCGTCAATTAAGAAACCCAAGAATTCCACCCTCGGGACAGCAAACGAACATTTGCTGCGCTTTAACTTGAGACCCGCGCCCCTAAAACGCAGGAGGACCTCCCTTAGTACTTCGACGAGTCCCGAGCGGCTGGAAGCAGCAATCAGGACATCGTCGAAATACGGTACTACGCCAGGAAGCCCGTGGAGCAACCGCTCCATGAGGCTCTGGAAGATCCCCGGGGCCACAGAAACGCCGAATTGAAGGCGGCGGCAACGAAAAGCCCCACGGTGGGTGACGATGGTCTGCGCAGCCGCTGCATTGTCATCCACCGGGAGCTGTTGGTAAGCCTGCGCCATGTCCAGTTTGGCGAATGTGCAACCCTGCCCCAGTGAATGGAGCAGGTGTTGCACCACAGGGACTGGATAGGGATTCGCCTGAAGGGTCAGGTTGATCGTCGACTTATAGTCGGCACAGATCCTCACCGAGCCGTCCGGCTTAACTGGGAGAACAATCGGGGTCTCCCAGGGGGAGTGGTCAACGGGCTCGATGACTCCCTGCGCCAGGAGCTTATCCAGCTCGGCGTCAACCTTGGCCCTTAAGGCAAAAGGCACCCTGCGGGCCTTCAGCCTAATTGGAGCAACCTGGGGGTCGAGACTAAGGGATATGGGGGTGCCTTTATAACAGCTAGCTGGCCGTCAAAAACGTCCGCAAAGTCAGACAGGACGCTTTCTAGGGAAGACGAAACAACCCGGTGCACCCCCCCAATTGAAAGACCCAGGGCAGGAAACCAATCCAGGCCTAAAAGAGCAGGGAGGGAATCCCTAACTACCAGGACGGGCAATTTTCCCTCGAAGGGGCCATAAGAGACCGAAATGGGGAAAGAACCCAAGGTGGGAATGAAATTCCCCTGATAGTCCCTTAAAGTGGTCTTAGCAGGCAGGAGCTGGCTTTGGGAGACCCTGGGGCAGAGGCGGGAGAAAAGAGCCCAGGACAACAGAGAACGAGAGGAGCCGGAGTCCACCTCCATCCGGCAGAGCTGACCTTCCAGCTGGACTGAGGTAGCGATCTTCCGGGCTCCGGCGGGGGCTTGCTTAAGAGAGCAGTCAAAGGCTTGCGATTGATCAATGGTGTAGCAGTCTTCAGCCCGCCGAGCAGGCCGCGGTGGTTGGCGGCGCGGCTGCGCTTGGGGTTGAACAGCGGTTTGCAGGAAGGATGGAGCAGGCAGCGAGGCTCGGCAAAACCTAGCGATGTGCCCTTGCCATTTGCAACAGCGACAGATTACGTTGCGAAAAGGGCAGGCTGTATGGGCATGGCGACCGCCACAGCCACGGCAAGGAGCACCAGCTGTTGGAGGCGCAACCGACTGCGGTTGAGGTTTGCGCTTCGGCTGCGTCCTAAGCTGCCCCACGATTTCATCAGTTGGCTCCTCCGAGGGTGGCAGGTCATCGACTAGGCTCGTTTGCGAGAAAGGGCCGGCAGAGGTGTGGGTAGACGAAGCCAGTTGTAGCCACTCGATATCGGCCGTGGACTGCTACGAGAGCTCCGCTGCTCTAGCAGTCTCCACGGCCTGGAGTAAGGTAATGTCCTGATGGCGGAACATACGGCTTCGCAGGTTTACATCCTGCACACCACATACAAACTGCTCCACCAGGTTTTCTTCTAAGTTGGTAAAGTCACATTGGGCAGCCGTAGTCCGCAGGGACTCTAAAAATTGGCTAATTGACTCATTAGGTCTCTGCACCCGACGATGAAAGGCGAAGCGGTGGACAATCTTTGAGGGTGTCGGTGCATAATGTCCTTTGAGCCTGGCCATTAGAGTGTCCCAGCCTAACTTATACGCCGGCCTTGGAGCGGCCAAGGCTCGGGCGGAGGCGAACATAGAGGGTTCGCAACAAGAAAGGAAGAAACTGCATTTTTCCTCGTCGGTCTGTGCCTGGCTCCTAGACGCAATGAGATAACACTCAAAACGTTCCATAAATCCCTCCCAGGATTCTCCCCCCGAATCGTAGGGAGCAAACGGAGGCAAGGCAGAAGTCATCGTGGCTTAGATGCGGAAAGGACTTACGGAGAAAAGACCAGAAATTTTCCCTTCCGCCGGTCAGCATTCGTTGCGAAGAATCCCACCCTCGTCGCCAGTTTTGTAGTTTGGCAGAAAACGCAGAAGCCAGGATTACAAACAGTAGCAAGTTTATTTAACATTAAAAGAAAGGTGCTAGCTAGCGTGGCTAGGAAAAAGCACGCCCAGTACTTATAGTAATTGTAACAATCACATAACCAATCATTAATTAGGTGTGACTGGCAACAGCCTCAGCTGCGTCCCAGCCAACCAGGACGCAAGAGGCTGTTGCTGGCTAGAATGTAATGCATTTAAGGTGGTAGACCATTCTGAATACATAACAGGTTTCCCCTCCCCAAAAATAAGACAGTTATTTCAATGAATGAGATTCTTCCATGTTTAACCCTAGGAAAAATCCTCTGCTGAAAGTTTTTCTGTTTTAAAGAACAGAAGGAAATGAATGAAAACAGCATAGGGTTTATAGGGACAGTAAACTATGGAAAGATAAAATGAATGTGGTTAGGAAAAACCAGATTTAACCATATTTCATTTTCTTACCTCATGTCTTCAATTTCTCCAAGTTAATATTTGTTATTTCTTTTCTGCATTTTTGCATAATATTGCTTAGCCCAAAAGGGAATACGGTACTTTGTTGCATGCATTTTGAGTTTTTATTTAATATTCTGTTAAAACTTAAAAGTGCACTGAGGTAATTAAACAAGGTACCTCAGTGTACCTCAACCGGAGAAACTTGAAACTGGGTAGACTTCAACCCAGAATCCTGAAGCCATCATGCTGGTTGGGGAATTCTAGAAGTTGAAGTCCACACAACTTCAAGTTGCTGAGGTTGAGAAACACTGAGCTATATTGTTGGGGTGAAGCATGAAAAACCTGCATGTCGTCCCCCCCCCCAAAAAAAACTGCAGGCCATCATCTAAGCATTACCTAGTTTCATAAAGATTATCCATATTAACTGTATTGCATTGTATTGTATTGTATTGTATTGTATTGTATTGTATTGTATTGTATTGTATTGTATTGTATTGTATTGTACTACTTTCAATGCCAGAATTATTCATCTTCTTCCACAGCATTCCTACATAGGCAATTAGGCATTATATCTATTCTGAGCCTGTGGCACTATGATATATAAGCTAAGTCACATATAATCAGTTGAAGTTGTTCAATGCCTTCATAAACTGAAATTAGGCCTAATAAATAAACACATTTCTATATTTGGGATACTATTTTTAAAATACGGAAGTTACCATGTTTATTATCAACATTCAAAACATTCACAATGTATTTTTCCCTATAAAAATAGAGAAAAATACAATATTTAGATAAAGGGAATAAACTTTTCAACTAAGCTGACTATCTCTACCCCACTTTTTTTCAAAACTATATAGAAGTTGTTTCTGCAAGTAGTGGATGCATTATCCTACATTTAACATCCTAATTTTAGGACCCTGACCTGGAAGGATCCCATGAGAAAACTATGCAAAAACCTTTCTCTGTTTCTCTGAACTTTAGATCAAAGCATGGGTGAAGGAAAGATAAAGAGCAGAAAACCAGAAATCTTAGATAAATGTACTCCCTTTGCTTTGTTTAATAAGAAACAGCTCAGTCCTTGAATGCCGAAAGATAAAACTGTACCAAAATATAATTGAAACTATAATTGTTAGGGCATTATGCAAAGTATCACAGCTGTTGAAATAGTGTCCTATGAAGTGAATGTTTAACCTAAAAGTATTGATGTACATACAATGAAACATTAAGAAGCAATGTAGGCAATTTCATTATTTCCAATACTTTTATTGGAATAGCTTTCCCCAACCTTGTGTTGCCCGATACTTTGGACCACATCTCCCATAAATCCCCAATCAATATGTTTAAGGGTCCCGTGGTCGGAGAGTGCAGAGTTTGGGATTGCCATTATTGTCTAAATTATTGAAATTTAAATGAAGCAAATTATACTAAAAAGTAACTAATCAGCTTCCTCGTTGTATGGAGATTCTCCATCATCCAGGTCATGGTTGTCCTAAAGGTACTTTTCTAAAAGGCAACTGAACTTTCTTTGTTTTTTTCTTTGAAAGCATTTCATTTTTCATCCAAGAAGCTTCTTTAGTTCAGAACTAAAAAGGCTTCTTGGATGAGAAGTGAAATGTTCTCAAACAGAAAAAAAAAACCCAAGAAAGTCAACTTGCCTTTTGGAAAAGCACCTTTGGGATAGCTTCTTCGTTCCTTCTTGTGGCTAGGTCCTAACCTAAAAATAAAGATACTAGGGCCGTGATGGCGAACCTATGGCATGCGTGCCACAAGTGGCACATGGAGCCATATTTGCTGGCATAGCAGCTGTCCAGTTTAAAAAAAAAAAGAGTAAGGAGGAAAGGGACACCAGATGGATTTGACTTCTGACTGGCAAATGAAGATCCAGAACTTTTGTTCTTTGAGGTGGGGACACTGGAGTGAGGGGAAAGAGATTAAGAAGGTGTTGGGGGCAATATGTTGACTCCATAAACCGCTTAAAGAAGGTTGTGAAGCACTGTGAAGCCTGTATAAGAAGTAAGTGCTATTGCTAGTGAGCAGCCTTGCGCTGCTCTATGCAACACAAGGGCTACATAGGAAGGATTACCAGTGGGGTGGGGTGGTTCGGCGTCCCGAATGAATATTAGAAAAATCTCCATTCGGCTAAACCACCGGGCAGGTGTTTGCTGAAGATTTTCGGCCATCCAGGCGGAGCCGTCGGGAAGTTGAGTGGGCTTTTTTTTTTCTTATGGGTGAGAAACGTTTCGCTGCTTATTTCGAACCCACAAGTCAAGAAGTCTAATTGCCCCCAGTTCGACTTCCAGGCACGCCACAGATATGAATATAGGGAATAATGCAAGCCTGAGGAGCATACCTCCGCTTCGGAAGAGGTTGAGACGCTGGCGGGCGAGCGCAGCAACGGTGCGTTGCTGGTCACGTCGATGATCCTGGAACAGGCAGAGCCCGGGCGGGAACTGCCAGCGCTTCTCATGCTCCCGCGCACCGGCAGCGCGCGAGCACCGGGTTACTTTCCTTCGGCGTTCGGACTACCCGGGGAATAACCCAGCCGGGCGCGTCCCTAAGAGCTACCTGGGTTTCTATGTCAACCGCCCCCGTGGATACACAGCTGGGGCTGTCGATTAGAGAGCCCGCCCTCTCGGTGATTCTCGCGAGACGCCTTCGAAAGAGCGCCAGCCTAAAGTTTGCTTTTAATTGGGGTTTTGGGCAGCTTTTCCTGCCATTCAGCCTTGGGGAGCGTTCGTGCGTTTCGTCGTTCGTAGGGCCGTCCGTCTTGCGAATGCGACTCGGGGAGGCTAAGAACACGTTAAAAATTAGGAGATCAGCAAAATTTAAAGACATATAATGGAAAGGGAAGGTTTCCTTAGGAAACCGGGGAAAAACCTGATAGTTGTATCCGATATTGTGGATTTAGGGTTTTCATGAGCTGTACGCCATAATCATCACAATTATGACAAATCCCGGCTTGAACTATCTTGCTTTGCATGTAATGAGTCTTATCTCATATATGAGTTTCACCTTTTAAGTTGCATTACTGAAATAAATGAACTTTTGCACGATATTCTAATTTTTCTATATGTGTGTGTGTATGTATGTATGTATGTATATACATATACATATATATAATTTATATTCAGGTCTTTCCCCATGTATATATATATATACACACACACTTTATGCTTAAAAGCTTATACCTTTTAAGGTATAATATAACCATATATGTATGTATGTATGTATGTATGTATGTATATGTATAGAATCTCCTTTATTCCCTTTTCTTATATTAATCCTGAGAAGCATTTCATTTGGGGAACTTTTCTATTCCCAGATTTTCAAAAGGTAACCTCCTAATCTTCTTTTAAAATTATTAGCTTATAATATGTTACATAGTGTACTGATGGGTTGCTTTTAATAGTACAAGTATATCAGCCGCTTGGCTTAATTGTGCCTTATGTATTACTGAGGTGTGAAACATAGTAGCAGTCTCAATTCACACTGCTTTTTCACCATTGTGATATGCTAAATCACAAGAATGATTCAAAATGTTTTGGAATATATATTTCATAGATCCTTTTTCTTGCATGTGGCTGCTGGATTTAATAATATTGGCTTTTTATAGTTGAACAATAAGTAGCTCAATTTTTTTTTTTTGAGATAATTGAATTCCTGAATGGATTTTCAAGAAAGATTACTATCTTTCCTATGCTGGAAATGTAATAAATTTGATTTTAGTGTGTCTTAGTCTCTCCACTGGTAGTTCTTTTGGGGTTAGATGTTATTACTATGAGGCATCAGTCAGTGGGAAGGATCTTAAGGTTTAAAAGACATTGTCATGTTGAATTATATTCCCAAACATTAGAATTTGTCTATTTGGATATATTGCCTTTGGACTGTTGCAGAATAATGTGATTATGAGCTCCTGGAAAGAAATACTTGTATCAGTTTGAAAGATTAGTTTAGTGAGCTCTCAGCTCTCAGCCCAGCTGATGTTTTATTAGTGGAATGGCAAGTACAAGCAAAGCTATTCTCTAATTTAAGTTTAAATTGTTGGTTAGAATTTGATTTGTGTTTATTGTAAAAAAAAAAGTAGAGAAATATGCTGTCCATTCCTTTGATGTTAAGTCCCCTTCCTTCCATTTTAGTATGTATTATTTAGTGCTCTTTTATGGATATAATTGAATTGTTTGTAATAAAACCACGTAAGTTTTCAATTGTTGCTTTTTTTCCACCATACAAAATTCAATATGTTGTCTCATAATCCTACTGAATAGAAAAGCAGGTTTTTAAAAAAGCAACTTTCGGTATAGATTTTTTTTCACATTCTGTATTTGTAAACATCCTTCTAGTTGACAGCATATTAGGAGTGGACTTATTAGTTGTGTGTAAAATTCATTTTTCCTAAAGACCCACCTTTTGCACATCTCTATTGGTTCTTCTTTAATAGGAGAGCACTAGGAAATAAAAGATCAGGAACTAGTCTGGGAAGTAAAGCAAAGCAAAACTCTGAAGACAATAGAAAATCACTTTTATATTCTTGCCAATAAAATTACATGGAAGCAGTGATGAAATCATAAAGAATCAAACTTGTATTGAAGATTCTACTTACATTCTTAAATGTGGATGCTAATCTTTGCCCCCTTCAATATAAGTCCTAAATTACATTTTATCAATATTTTTTATGCAAAGAACAAAAAATGACATTTCTTAAAGTTATTCTAATTCAAGTTATTTATTTCTGAAATAGTCTACTTCTTTGGTCTTTGTTGGCTTCTAGAATTCAAAAGAATGAAATTGTAAATGAGAATTTATGATTTAGCTGTCTACTTAGATGACATTAACAGTATGGAATTGTTTTCTATAACAAAACATGTTACAAAAAGTGTTTTTTATATGTTCCATTACTTATGTGAAAAACTCACCAAAAGATCTTAGCAGAAATGTAGTTATATTTTAAAAAATCAGCATCTCTCGTGATTGTAATTACAGAAGTCAAATGTGAAAGCAGCCTAAGAAATGCATAACTGCTGAAGGTGATCTTCCTTAAAAATCATTTTTCAGCTTATAAAGTCTACTAGTAAGAGTTTGTAAAATTCAGAGCACTTAGTTAAAAAAAACTTAGATAAGCTTTTAATCCTTTTTTGTGGAAACTTAGAAAGCAGTTTCAATTTTCTACTTTGGCAAATTTCCACTACATGACTATTTTTTTAATTATTTACTAGTAGAGGGAGTGTGGGATTTTCATGACCCTGTTAGATATATTTCAGCTGACTTTTTAAAGTCTGCTAATTTCCTTTCCAAAAGGAGAACTATCCATCCTATTAATAAAGTCAGAACAATGAAACAAAGCCTTTGTTCCTCTTGGGGACCACTTTGCCTGGTGTATGATGATTGCCAGAACTTTGGAGAGGATGTTACAAGCAGATTAAAAATGTTTCTAATGACTAGTAAACATTCCAGCACCCAGAATTTATTACTTTTCCCCAACACTTAGGAAGTATCCTGTTTACAGAAATATTTAAAATAAATTAAAGAAAAATAAAAGGTCACAATTACGGAGAATGGTAAAACGGATTTTTTCAGAAATATGTTCATTAACGAATGAATATAACCCTGTCACACTGTATCTTCAGGTCTTATCTTGTTCCAAGAGGCATATACCAGTGTTTCTAATTTAGGTGATAAAGTAAACAAAACATGGACAGAGTTGGGGGGGGAAATGAAGTGCGCCTGTTGACCAGAAGTTCAGCACACAGCTTTATTAACATGCTGTTCATTCGTGGGTAAGCCAGCATCTTGAAGAATTTACTTTGTGAATATTTATCTCTTCTTCATATTTGTTGTATTCAAATCTGTCCTTATGTGGGTCTTTGTGAATATGTCTAGAAATAATAATGTTCCTCAAAAATTCTGCCTTCCAATTCCATGAAAACATAACCATAGCAACTCTGCGGAGACAGATCTTTTGAAAGATCAAGTTGTTGTTGAGTCAAAGGAAAGCATTATTTTCTGCAGAAAATATATAATTCCTTTTCTTTTTTTCTAGTGAAGAGAAAGAACTTTAGCACTTATTAAGTACTAGATTAAATTTTATGGATTCAATCTGAAGGAGCACAATATTGAAGAAAATCAGGTTTTGTTACAATGATCACTGGGATGCCACTTTTATAAGAGGGACTCTGAAGGGTGGAAAAGCAAAGGTGTTTATAGATGGTGAGGGCCACAAGAAGGGAAATCCTTCTTTGCCAGCCCCTGGGCAGATCCTTGTCAATGTATTTGGCATTCTGTTGTTAGGCAAAATGGGCCTTTCAAGGAGGGCAGCAGAGCTGGGAAAGTCCATTGATGAAGGAGATGGAATGTTGAGGTGATCAGCTGACAGAAGATAGAAGGTTGGGGTTTCTCTATGTTGCAATTCCTTTGTAAAGCTGCCCTTGGGCTGAGGTGAAGAGGTTCTATTATTTGGTTTGGATGACATTGCACAGGGCTTTGTCTAGAGGCAAGAAAGGTCAGTTTGGGTCTGATGCATAGCATTAAATAAAGTGATGGAGTAGGTTTACCTCTACTCATGTCTAAAAGACACAGAGAAAAGGGTATATAGCCTCTGTTCGTTAGATTTATTTTGTTCATTAAACAGAATTTATACTCGGATAATTGAAAAGACAAGATTCCTTGTATGTACTTTTGCAAAGTTGTATCCTATTAAATACGCAAAATATTTCCACAATTTAATTAGAAATTAATTTCGTGGTTTTGCTTCCATTAAACTTGCAGCAGCATGAATACCAACATAAAATCAAACTAACCTAGCATTCAATTTTTCTCAGTCAAAAATCCACCTACATGCAACGGAAAAGATGTTAACCACTGAAAGTCATCTAGAAACATGGTGCTTAAATAGAAGGAAAAATTCTGTTTGAAATACTGACATGAAAAGGCTTGCAGTGGCAAAAAATATGCAACAAAGAATAAAAGGAAGTTATATAGCTTTTAAAAAATTAAAAAGAAAAATGTGGAAAGTTACAAATTTTCTAGATTAAAAAAAGACAAATACAATTAACTCAACATGCATTCCTATTGTATGAACAGCATAGAAGGTAATAGTTTTACTCATTTAGATTCTATGTGGCAAAAGAACTATTTCAATATTATAGGACTGTTATATACAGATATAGCAATTAAATATTTGTGTACCTGAATGTTTCTGTTTACAATAAGGTACACTAAGCCTACAAATAAAAATGGCTTTAGATGTACTACATACTGCATTGGTAACATTTACAGGAAATATCAAACTAAAATTATTTGATGCGTTGTCTGCATTTAGGATAACCACAAAAATGAATTGGTGCCAAACAAAAGATATGAGTGTATAAGTTTTTTGACTAATGCAGCTGGGAAGAAAAAGCATTTGTTTCTGTTCTTAATTGCCACATACAAGCAAAATATCGATAAGAGGTTTGATAAGTGTCTTGCTCAGATAAGAATTTCACATACAGTACTAGCATAAATCCACAGACAAGACATTCTAGTGACTGAGAAACAGGTAAGTGAGCATACACATAAGCCTTGTATACGGTCACATACAATAGATTTTATCATAATGAAAATTAATATCAAATGCACAAGGCATTTAATATTAATTTTGCTTCTACTATAGAGCCTTTGGGTATATTAGGGACAATTGAAGCACAGAAATTCTTGAACATCTGTGCATGTTCTCTGTTAAGAGTGGTCACAGTGCTTTCTAAAGTTGCATATTTTTTTGTGTGGAAGAGTTCAAAGCACCAGGATTAGACGGCAAGTTTTAATAGGCTCCAAAGGCATTCTCCCTGACAAACTATCTTCTTAACTCTAATTCATGCTCATATTTTTGTTACACTTTATAAGGATTGCTTAAATTTTTAAAACCTTGTTAAAATAAATGCCAAAAAACATAGGAAAAATGAAACAATTGCTAATACAGGTAGCCCTTGACTTACAACTTCGTTTAGTGACCACTGAAAGTTATGACATCTAAAAATGACCGTTTTTCAGTTACCTTTGCAGCATCTCCATGACCATGTGATCAAAATTCAAGTGCTTGGCAACTGGTTCATTTTTATGACCTTTGCTGTGTCCAGGGGTCATGTGATCTCCTTTAGCGACCTTCTGATAAGCAAAGTCAACGGGGAAGCCAGATTCACTTAACAACCGTTACTAATTTATCAACTGCAGTGATTCATTTAACTGCTGTTTAACAGGAAAGGTCGCAAAATGGGACAAAACTCACTTAATGAATGTTTCACTTAACAACCGAAATTTTAGGCTCAATTGTGGCCGTAAGTTAAGGACTACCTGTATTATTTAACCTGTACATTATCCTGCTCCTGGGGTAATTCAGATTCAAAGCAAGCACGATTTTTGATTTTAGGGAAGATGTAGACTATTCTTATGGAGTCTTGAAATCTGTCTGCAGTCCTGTCCTTCCTTCCTTTATAAAGTACACTTAAAAGTTACTGCCTTCTATTCTCAGCTGTTATTATAAAACAAGCACAAAACTTGTGAGCCTTGGAAAGAGCTTATTTGGCCTGCTGATAAAAATGAGAAGGAAAGAGGGGGGGGAGGCTAAGAAAAAGAACAGTATCACAACCTCCATTAGGCTCTGTCTCCATCTGCTGCTTGCTTCAGCACTGCCCACCACAATCTCTAACAGACTGTCTCTAAGAGAGGGAGAGCCTTTACAGACAAAAAGAAAATGTTGTCCACTCCTGTTATGGCTATCAAGCGATCCAAATAATAAAACAATACCAAAACAATTCAATTTTCTTCACTTAAGAATCATTTTGTGAACCGAGTATTCTTTTCAAGTAAAGGGAGAAGTAACTTAAAGCAGGACCAAAAGGGTTGGTGAGAGCACAGACCCAAAAGGAAGAATATTGTTTCAAAATAACCTTCCCAAGCTTTGTATGTCAGGTTGTACCTTCCAGTATTTCCTGTAGCGCAACATACAGAATAAGATTTTCATTAAAATAAAGGTCACTGTAAAATAAAACTTTGTTCCAGAAATATTTTCTGATTTGAGATACGGTATAGTTCTGCTAGGGTATCTGCCTTATTAGCTGAATTGATAGAAGCAATATAAAAATATTCTCATAAGCTAACTAGACAATAACTGTTTGAAAGAAACTTTTATGTTGATGAAAGAAATGTCCTTCTGGTTCGGCTCCAAGTGGGGAAAAAACACTGGAGACATGGAGGCTGCTTGGAAAGATGTTTAATGGTGGACAGGACCACATGGCTTGAGTCCTGAACAGAAAAGGTGATCACATGCTTCAATGTTGGTGGAGAAAAGAGAAGGGCCGACTGAGATGCTGAGTCTCTGGTTTTATCCCCCTCTGGCCTTTGATCTTGAGCTTGTATTCTGATTGGTTGTCAGACTCCCATGGGGCCATGCAGGGGCAACTCTCTAGGCTGCGTTTTGAATCCAGGTTTGGTTGAGTTCTCCGATGCCATGTGGTGAATTGGGTAAAGGGCCAATATTATCATGTCTTAATCCCATCCCCCTGGAGCTGAAGGGGAGATCTCTTTATTATGTAAAGTAGACTAGCTTGGCCTTCTTAATGGTCCATTGACAAAGTGGGGATGGGCAGGAAGCTACAGGGAGCTATTCTGTCTTTTAAAACATGTTTCTTCTTCCTTTTCACATCCAGAAAATATTCTGCCTTTTCAATATTTCCTACGATATTTCATTTTTCTGGGGGAGGGCTGGGTGATAACTTCCTACAATGTCTTACAAAAACCCTCATCAAAATACTTGAACAAACTGCAGTTAATGATGAGTAGCAGTGATAAACAATTCTCTAATACCCATTATAACTCACCAACCAGGCTTAGGTGGAATCATTGCAATAGCCATGGGATAAATTTATTTAAATTAGGAAATAACAATTAACTATAAATGTATTACCTAATATGTAGAATAAACAGTCCAATGTATAAATAGAGATCCCCCATGGCTGTTAACTATGATTCCTTCCTTCCTCCCTCCCTCCCCCCCCCCTTATTTCTGGGACTCTTCCTACTCATTCCTAGAGTTTTTACCCTTCTCAGCATGCCATTAATAATGAGCACGAGAAGCCAGGCAGATGTGAAGATGTAGTCCCAACACCTTGACACACTATCGTGACAAAGACTGCTGTCTCTGATCAGTTTGCCTGCAATGTTAATCGATAGAGCAAGCCTGAAGGGCACTCACAACTGGGTTATTTCTTTTTAATACTGTGCAACAACACACGTAGTTCTCTTATTGGATAATTTAATTCAAAGCCTTTAGTTTTGCCATTTGAGAAGTCATTTTATTTAACATCTTTTTTTTTCTGAACAAGATTAAGCTCAAGCAGCATTGTGTTTTATGATAACACAGTAGAGTCAAACACATGTGAACTAATGTAGTAGCTTTGGCTGTTGTTTCTTGTTCTATATTTATATTAGTTAAAAATAAAGTACGACAGAGGACAAATTTGATCTTTTCTGATGATTTAAAAGAGGTCACAATTGCATATCACCTTAAATAACAGCATGGCTCATGGAAGAAAATAGTAGTGCACACTGAAATCAGTGGCCTTCCAAATTAGACCATTAATCGGTTTTTAGCACAGTGCCATTCTTCATACTTTGCAAATCATCAGGAAGTAGCATCAAACTGAATTATTCCATATTTACCACTTATCATCCACTCAGGATCAATATTCATGAGCTTTTCACCTTGCCCAGGTTTCAAACCAACCTGAGTATCAGATTTCAATGTCCTTAAGCTGCAGAGGGGTGCAGGCTGAAAATTGTTCAAGGCTTGATGGAATGGCACTGTGAATTCCCACTTTCGATCACCTGTTAGCTTTCTATAGTTCAAATCACCTTTGAAAATAATTAAGCTTGATTTCTGTAACTCAGTGTGTAAATCTGGAGCAATCTGAGCCATACTAGAAAATTCATGTGGCAAAGTCCAGAACATGTGATCATGATAAATCCAACACCATTTTTCAGATAGCCCGCCCAGGAGACACCACATCTAGCCATCCATTTATGATTAGATGCCTTCATCTGTCCAATTGTCCAATCCAGGTCATGTTTTGTAGTATCTGACACATACCATGGAAAACTTTTACCATGGAAATGAATTTCAGTAACCAATTCTGAGGATATCAAAAAATCACCCAAAACAAGATCAGTAATGAGTTCAAAACCAGCATTATCCAGAACTATGTCAAGCCTAGTAGGTGTTTTGTTTTTCTTTTTGTTTATAAGCAGTGACCAAAGTTTTTCCATGTGATCCACCAAAATAAATTTTTTTAATTCTTCCACAGATTGTAATGGGTCAGACTTCTGAGAATTATCCGCCCCAGCTGAAATAGATAGATCACACTTATTGCCCCACAATGAAACCTAAAAAAAGAAGAGATTGCATGTTAATTTTTGGTAAATAGACAATTCTTTGATCTGCTAAACCTAATAGCCTGCCAAAGCAAACTGCATTTCTTGCAAAGAAGGGGGAAATGACATACTGTACACCTTCCTCCCAAACCTCTGAAAAAGTATTGAACCAGTGTGGTCCAAAGCAAAATCAAAACATTCCCATTCTAGTCCAGCGACATGCTTTACATATCCCTAGCTTTCAGCCACTATTTTGAATAGTTGGGATAATATTCATTACTTTGGATAAAACAAACTTTTTAAAATTCTGATAGTATGCATAGTTTTGCAGCAGTTCTTGGAACTGGAAACATGGTACCGTGTTTTCCCGAAAATAAGACAGGGTCTTATTTTCTTTTGCCCCTCCCCAAAATATGGATTGGTTCTTATTATTATTGGGGGGGAGCTTATTGTTTTGGGGTTGCCGGGTGGCTGCTCTCTTGCGAGCGGGCACCTGAAGAGCCAGGCACAGCCTCAGGGGCAAACGGCTGTGTTGCGCTGTCACAGCAGTGCAACATACCAGCCATGGGATGACCATGCTCACAAGCAGCCATCCGGCAACCCCCCTTTCCAGCAGGGCAGAGCGCCACTCATGGACCCAGTGATATTCCAAAGGCACTAAGCCACATGGTGCTCTGCCTCCCCCCAGCTCCCGTGACTTGACGCATTCGGGATACCCTTAGGTCAGTGCATGGTGCTCTGCCCGGCTGGAAAGGGAGGTTGGGTGAGCGCCTGTTCCATCCCCAACTGGTGTGCCTCCCAACCTCACCATGCCCTAGCCCAACTCCCCCTGCAGAGCCAGTGTGCTGCCGCCGCCGTGGTACTCCAAGTATAATCTATTCTCCGGCTTCCAAACTCCGGAGATCCGCAGCAGTCTTTTGGCAGCGGCCACTCTGGGGGTATGCTCTATGGTTGTGGGCTGGCTGAGGCAGAGCGTACTCCCAAAGCGTACAACCATAGAGAGTATTCCCAGAGCGGCAACTTCCAGAAGATTTGGAATCCTACCTCCCTGCTTTGGAAGCCGCAGAAAAAGCCATGCGGCAGCGGCGAACAGCAGCGTCGGTGCCCTGGCTCTGCGAGGAGAGTTAGGCAAGGGCATCGTGAGGCTGGGAGATGCGCAATCAGGGAGTGGAAAAGCCGCTCGCACAACCCCCCTTTCCAACAATGCAGATCCCCATTCACTGACCTAGAGGCATTCTGAAGGCGCCAAGCCACAGGAACCGGAGGGCAGAGAACAGGCGCTCATGTGGCCTGGCGATACCCCTGGGTCACTGAATGGCGCTGTGCCCGGATGGAAAGGGGGGATGCTGGGTGGCTGCTCGTGAGTGTGGTCACCTTATGGCTGCCTTGTAGTGCTGCTGCGACAGCGCAACATAGCCGTTCCACCCTGTGGTTGTGCCCGGCTCTTCGGGAGCCCGCTTGCAAGAGAGCAACCACCCGGCAACCCTCCTCTCCAGTTGGGCACAGCACCACTCACCGACCTAGCGGTATCCCAAATGCGCCAAGCAACGTGACCATTGCCCCCCCCTTCCTGCGGCTTGGCACCTTCAGGATACCGCTAGGTCAATGAGTGGCGTTCTGCCTGGCTGGAGAGGGGGAGGTTGTCTAGGGGCTTATTTTCAGGGGAGGGCCTACATTTTTGCCCTCCTAAAAATGTTGCATGGCCTTATTATCAGGACATGTTGTATTTTCAGGGAAACACGGTATTGCTTACTGTTTTTGAAATATGGAAATATAAACAAGCATCAGTTTTACCTGAAGTAGGTTACAAAATTCCTCTTTCAAACGTTTTTCATCTAAGCCATCTGTATTTTTCAACATCTCTTGGAGACAAGAACTTAAAACAATCATGGCTTGCTGAGATTCAAAAAAGGCATGATTCTTTTCTTCTTTAAATACATCATAGTTGGTGATTGGTGGACTAAACAAAAGATGTTCTTTAGATTAGTTTCTGATATCATTAGCATCTAAAACACATGCATATTAAACTTTTTCCTTCAGACTGTATATCACATTGAACATCATGTTAATTACTTTTGACTAAATGAATCTTGTTAGAAATGCACAGGATGAGATTATATTAACACGTTCAATAATACGTAGTATTATTTTTCAATAACATACTGGGAGCGTATATTGTTTTGTTCCATATTTGACAAAAGATCTTTCATTTGATCATAATAAGATTGAAATGGGTTTGCCAATGGCTTATCTTATTCTTTCCCCCTCATGAATACATACATATGGACATACATCTTTTTGACTTAAACAAATTAAAATAATTATAATTCTCCTCACTTCTTAATGTTGCTGTTGTTCCTTATCAGTTTTGATTGCCTAAAATAATTAAAGGAATGCTTAACTAAAAGCTATATTTCACAAAAAGGCATATATAAACTCACATTATTCTACTGATCAACCATTATATTCTAACATAGAAAAGAACATGGAACATGGTTACATAGCATCTTTGCATGAGTGAATAAGCAAGAGAGAAAATTCATTATTTATTATTTCTATTTTAACTTGAACTACCAAACAGAATTACTTTCCATGCAATCCTGAATGACATTTAACTTTAACTTTACCAGTCTGTACAAATCAAAGAGAGTACTTCAATATTTGTGGCAAGCCATTACTAAGATTGAGGATATTTATTATTCCCCTATATTTAAAAGAACCCTGAATGATTTCAAAAGCTAAAAAAAGTTGAACCCGGTTAGTAGTGGAATTTTAGGGCTGTTCTCTGGAATGGAAAATCAGATAGCCTTCGGGGGGGGGGGGGGGCAGCAAGCACTTTTTGAAGTGTGGCTGAGGTAATTGCATGGATCAAGCTTGACTTGAGGGTAATTTTTATGTATCTTTTTCCTCAAATATTTAAACAAAAAGAGACAAGATCATACAAGCTTACCTCTGAATAACAGCTTCATGAATTCTACGATACATGTAACACTCTGTATACAACCAAGGAGATTGAAACCAGCTTGGTGGTTCATTTGATACATTTTTATGATATTCTAAGTACTGGTTCCACAGAGGGGTATCAGGGAGATTATCATTCAATGCAATCAGCGGCTTGTCTGTCTGCAACTCATTCCGCAACTTGGAAAGATAGGCTATAGCTTTCTTTTCTGCTTCGATGCCTTTCTAAATAAAGTGAAAATGTTTCTAATTCAAGTGTTTATGCTTACTAAAGTTACACTGTAATAAAGTATATTTAATAATATGTTTTAAGCATATTGAGACTCAAAAATATCCAGACCCAAAGCTCAGTATGGCAACCATTTTAGTGACCTTAATGAATTAAACTAATAACCAAATGAATATTGTGTTATGCTGAAAATGGAAGCAAGTGAATAAATATGGCCTCAAGAGGAAAATAAAAGTGTGATAGATTTTAAAAGAGGTTTCTTTGTTCTTAATGTTTACATAAACTGAATGTAAAAGTAGAGCAGTGGCAAACAATAAGACAATGGTAAATTAAAATGCATCTTACATGAATCATCAGTTTGTGCTGGTGGTAGGTTTGAACATTCCAATGATGCTATGAGATATAGTATTGAAAATATCCATACTCAAAATACTCATCCGCAACAGTCAGGTTATAGTTAAGGGATTAGATTAAACACAATTCATTGAAGAAGGAAATCCAACACATTCTAGTATTTTGCCAAATGGTCATTTACATCAGGGCAATGTCAGCACAATACTGGCAGATGACCATAACTGAGCCCAAAATTTCTGTTGCTAAGTGAGACACTTGTTAAATGAGTTTTCCCCCCTTTTATGACTTTTCATGCCCCAGCTATTATGTAAATCACTGCAGTTGTTAAGTAAGTAACATGGTTAAATGACTCTCGTTTCCCTGTTGACTTTTGCGTGTCAGGTTACAAAAGATGATTACATGACGCTGGGACACTACAAGAGTCATAAATGTGAGTCAGTTGCCAAGCATCTGAATTTTGATCATGTGACCATGAGGATGCTGAGGTCATAAATGTGAAAAATGGTCATAAATCACTTTTTCAATACTGTTTGAATAGTTACTAAATGAACAGTTGTAAATTGAGAACTACCTTAGTCAGATACAGTCCCAAAAATTAATAAAATAATCTTGAGTTCAATGCAAGTTGTTGTTATAGTGATCCAGTCAGAAATGCAAAGGAAGTACCAGGTTACTGAAATACTAAATTGGAAGTACAGTATCATTTGGAATTAAATGAAAAATTGGTGCTAGCAAATGAAACAAAGTGGGAGAAACGAACATGTGTTTTAAGAAGATACATATTTATCACAAATATCTTCTTCCAATAATCTAAAAGATGATGGTACATATCAATATCACTGAATGGATCACACCAACATAAACTATATACTCTGAAAGTGAAGTGAAGATGCTACATTAAATCAGCAAAAACAAAGTTAGTGCTGGATTTAATCATTAGAATGCCTGAAGTTATCTTTAATGTAAGATCATTAAAGATGAAGCAAACAACACTTTCTCAAAATGTAAAAAGATGAAATGGCTGTCTGCTGTTTTATTGAAAATAATAAAAGTAAGTGAAATGCTGAATACTTAGGATACTGAATATCTTCTTGAAGTGGGGGAAAAGGGTGCAAAAGCCAGCCTGCTATTCTACTCTGAAAAGAAGGGACAGACTATGTCCAGGGAAAGCCAACCCAGTGCAAATAGACACAGAAAAAAATTAAAGGGGTAACAGACTTGACCTTCCTACACTCAAAACTGTACAATGAAGATCATCGTAGCCATGAAATAAAAACATATTTACAGTCTGGAAGAAAACTGTGGCAGAGCTAGACAAAATATGGACTACATCAGACTTAGGACCCAGTGGGTTGGAAAAATACGTCCAAGGTCTGAGGGGACCCAATGGGATGGGAAGCGGAGTACAGGGTGCTTTGGATGGGGAAGTTTCCTGGTAGGCCTGAGGAATGCCATATGCAGTTTGGCCATGGCCTGCACTAGACCTCTCAGGGCCTCCCCCACCCAAACACTCTGTGCTCCGCTTAACTACCAAATGGGGAGAGCAATGATTGGTTACATTTTCACGGGTGTAGGTATGCTGATCTTGTTGTATTCGAGTCTTTTCTCAAGTAAGGTTGAGATTGTTTTGGCAACCTTTCGGTGAGGTCTCACTCACCATCTTCAGGCTGGGTTTTGGGCTTAAAGCATGGTCGGAGCTGCCATGTTTTTACAAATCTTGATGTGGGGTGTGTGGAGTGCTGGCTTTGTTTCAGTAAGTGCAATGATTGGTTGTGTGGTTGTATCATGATTGGTTGATTGGTGCTGATTGGTGCTGGCTGTGTGTCCGTTGTTGTTTCATGTTGTAACGGCCTGGGTGGTGGGTGGGGCCCGTTTGTTGACTAGGGCTGGTTTCCAGATGTCTGATAGGCGGGAGGTATCGTCATGTTTATTCATGTTGTGGGGGTGGCTATTTTTTGGTCAGTGTTGAAGGCTGTCTTGATATTGTGTTTGTGGATAATTTTGCTGATTTTATCTGTGGTGCCTTTGATATAAGGGAGGAGGGCAGTTTTCAGGTGGCCTTTGTCGGCTAGGTGTTTGGTTCTGGAGATGAGGCTCTTGGCTACAGAGTTGATTTGTGCAGGGTGGTGATGGGATTATGTGTTTAAGTAGTGGTTGGTGTGTGTTTTTTTCTGGTAGATGGTATGTCATAGGGAGCCACTGGGTTTTTTGTAGATTAGGATGTCCAGAAAGGGAAGTTGGTCAACCAATTACACACTCTCACAAGCATATTAATCTCCAACGGATTCCAAAGAAAAACAATTACCAACCTAATCCAAAGGGAGACACACACACACCCCAAAAAAACCAACACAGAACAGGACAATGGCATCGCCCTCCTCCCTTTACATCAAAGGCACCACAGATAAAATTAGCAAAATTCTCCCCAAACACAATATCAAGACAGCCTTCACCAAAAAATAGCCAACATCTTAAGAAACCACAAAGACAAAATCCAGTTAGAAAACCAAGGAGTCAATAGCAATAGCAGTAGACTTATATACCGCTTCATAGGCCTTTCAGGCCTCTCTAAGCGGTTTACAGAGAGTCAGCATATTGCCCCCAACAATCTGGGTCCTCATTTTACCCACCTCGGAAGGATGGAAGGCTGAGTCAACCCTGAGCCAGTGAGATTTGAACCGCTGAACTGCTGATCTAGCAGTAGCCTGCAGTGCTGCATTTAACCACTGCGCCACCTTGGTCTACGAAATACCATGCAAAATCTGCTCTGCAACCTACATAGGACAAACAAACAGGAGAATAAATGCACGCATCGCAGAACACAGAACGTAGTAAGAAAAAAGAAAAAACTTCCAGCACTTTAAAGCTACAGGACATGAAATTAATTTTGAAGGAACGAGGTTAATCTCTGAAACTGAACACTTCAACAAGAGAATAATTATGGAAGCTATCAAAATAGAGAAACACCCCACAACATGAATAAATGTGACAAAACCTCCCGCCTACCAGACATCTAGAAACCAGCCCTAGTCAACAAACGAGCCCCACCCACCACCAAGGCTGTTATAATACGAAACAATGGACACACAACCAGCATCAATTAGCACCAATCTACCAATCATGATACAACCACACAACCAATCATTCCACTTACTGAAACAAAGCCAGTACTCCACACACCCCACCAAGATTTATAGAAAGACAGCAGCTCCGACCATGCTTTAAGCCCAAAACCCAGCCTGAAGATGTGAGTGAGACCTCGCCGAAACGTTGCCAAGACAATCACAATCTTACATGGGAAAAGATCCGAATACAACAAGTCATGCATATATAAATCAGCCTCTGGTGACCTCTTGAAGATGATGCAGTAGTGGATATCTGCCAGATAGGTTGGACTAAATTATTTCAAAGATTCCTTCCAACCTTTACATTCTACAATAGTTTAGAAAGTGCTGAACATTGAGCAAGAAAGAATTCTTGGATATATAGTATGTGACCTAATGAGAATCTTATATATGAAGGAATGACTAAAATAAATGGGAGCTAAACATCTTTCCTAGGAAAAGAGGCATCTGAATCTTTTTTTTTAATTTGAAAAAGCTGGCATGGGGCTAACCCAGTAAGATAATTTATTATTATATTTCCTACTTCTAAATTATTATTCTAAAATAACAGCACTGTTCCCCATTCACTGAAAAACGTTTTCCTCTTCCAATGATACTAGCATTCAGGTTCATTTAATTAAATCAATTAGCAACCATTATAGATCATAAACGGCACTTACCTGTTCCTGCACAATGGCCTACTACAAGATTCTAAGAGTTGATTAGTTTAAAAGATTTGAAACATAAATGCGATGATGCTCGGCAAGACAAACTTTGGCTAATCCAGTATACATCTTTCTCATTTGAAACAGGAAAACTTATGTCTAAGTTATGCAGAACTAACTACAGAAAGTAGTAAGCACATTTGTATTCATACAAGAATAAATCAGAAAGGGTTACATTTCTTACTTCTCCATGTTCTTCAAAGAACTCATGTTTATGTCGATGCAAAGTATCAATAACACGAGTCAGGATAAGAGGCAGCCTGTCTTTAATTGTATTATATGCAAAAGATCTATAAAAAAAACAATATTTCAGACTTGTAGATAGTTTGAATATTACCAAATATTCAATATGAATTAGAATGTGAATTTTATTTTTAAAGTTTGGGCCCCTGAAAATCTTGAAATTAGTGTACAAATTTAAGTCTAACCAGTTATTCAGAGTGTCAGAGACTTCCAGCTTTAAAAATAAGGGCACCTAATAAAGCTGGAGGGCTCCGATACTGAACCAATTGTTTAGTCTTAAACTGTACACTAATTTTATACCCTTCAAAGGTCCAAACTTCCAAAATAAAAATTAACTACCCTACTTTTTAATGTGCTTGTAATGCACTATATATCTTGTTCAGTCTGAACAGGTCATATATATGTCTCTGCAATTTTCTCAGCAAGGTTTTCAGAGTGAGTGATTTTCCCAAAAAAACCCAGTTGGTTTTGCGCCTATGATAGGACTATAAGTGAGAGTGTTTCTAGCCCTGCACATTTACTTATTACATCAAAGTAATTCTTGGGAATGAACTGGGTGACTGCAATAATGAAATTCCTGATACATTTCATAAATACAATATAAAATTGGGAACATTATACATTATTATAAAATTGAACACTGAGCACACCGTGGTTCAATTAAGCATGGGTAAGTTAAGCCATGTCACCGGAATCTAGCCGAAAATAGCCATAAGCAAACTGGCGCAACCTTCCGCAACCTGATGCCTTCCCAACGCTTTGGGATTGCAATTTCCCCACAAAACCTGAGAGCTTTCGCAATTCAAACAAGCAGTCCCAAAGCAGAGCAGGAAAGAGGATTTCCAGAAACGCTCGGGCAGAAACTCCTCGTGTTGTGACATTCCACAATTTCAACCTTCTCAATCCCGACGCTTTATTCCTGCCCGCCCCCCTCTTCCCGTTTCCAAGCTACAAAGAGCCGGCGAGGGAAAGAAACGCACCCCTTGATCTTGCCCGTAAGAGAAGCCGGTAACCCCACCAACTGCGGCGTCGCCATTTTAATCATTATGACCTCAGCCCCGCAGACTGCGGCTGCGCAACTTTCGAGCCAACTCTCCTTTCTATTGGTCGGTTGACTTGGTGCGTTTATTGGTCAAAAAGGAGAGGCACGGGAATGCTTGCGGGCGTCTTGGGGGCGTGGAGAGGAAGCCAGGCAGAAAGCCACGTGAGGTCACCTGACGGCGAGGCGCGAGCTTTTCTTCCGCGCTCTTGGGTGGGTGGGGGGGGGGGAGCGGGGTGGATCCAAAGAGATGTGAGGCGGATAACATGATTGGACGAAGGCAGCACGTGGCGGACGGGGCTGAAATCGGTGTGGTGTTTTGCCACTCTTAAGAGGCGCGAGCGGGTTTGGGATTCAGGTAACTGAACTGGAGCCCGGACGTTTGAGATAACGTTCTCTCTCTCTCTCTCTCTCCTTTGAACCTGGCTGCGGCCACCTCAGCCTAGAGGAGCTGGGGAGCTTCTTACCTGGGCGGGCCACTCCAGGTCAGGGCCTGACGGAGGTTGTGAGGAAGGAGAGGCGCCTTTTCCGATGGGCTGCTTATCTTCTGTTTTTCTATTGGAATCAAAATATGGCTAAAATGGAAGTGGGGGTGTATTTTTTTTTTTTTAATGCAGTCCCAGCTGTTTTCCCCTCACGATCGGAATTAAGCGAGAGGTTTAGATTTTTATTCAAGAAAGACGATTTTCGTATGTAATCCAGTCAGTGGCACTGTTTGGTAGTGGGTCCGCGCATCCTTTAATGAGCCGAATTTCCGAGAATAACATTACGAAGTTTATTCCTCCTTATAAAAATACCTATCTATAATTTTTTTTTTAAAAAAGGCTTTCGGGGTTGGATCGGGCCTCACTTTTGAATACTTTCGGCGACGTATTCAAGAGTCGTGAGGTATTTATGTCGTCAGCACAAACTGATGGACGAAACAAAAGTTCTAGGTAATAGGCAAGCCGGTGTCCTGATGTTTTGAGGGTTCACTTTCTACCTGCAGTTGACAAGGCATTGTGAGCAAATAGTTCCCAGCATCCGATTGCGATTCTAAATCCTTTACATGTGAACTAAATGAGAACCCAGTTGGATGGTTTGGGCAGTAGTCTGGATGGGACTTAATCGAGCTTCCCTTCAAATGTGAGCTCTGGGAGAGGATAAAGCCATACACTGTTTGGTATGGTAGTTGTAGCTATGTTAATACAGTGCAGCCCATTATGTTTTGTAGGTTATGTTACTCCCATAGGATCTGCATTCAACAATGCTTGAAATTGTTTTAGAATGCAGGCGGCTAAACTATTGCTTTACTTTCATGTAGATCTATTTTTGATAAAAACGTGGCAGATTAGGTTAAAACTCTAATATTGGACCACCCATATCATAGATCAGTGATGGCTAACCTTTTCCAGAGAGTGCTCAAAGTGCATGTGAACCCCCAAAATGCAATGTGCGTGCATCCCCACGCATGCGCCCTGTGCCTGCATGCGTGTTTCCATGCATGCGTAGGGGGGTCCACACCCACACACACATGTGGCAGAGACCAGAAGACCAACTGGTCGATGGGAGGCACGCACACCCATGCATGGTGGAGGTGAACTGGGGCAACAACTCGTGTGCCATCAGATAGGGTGCTGCATGCAACCTCTGGCACGCGTGTCATAGGTTCACCATCACGGCCATAGATAGATTCTTTTTTTTATTATTATTATTATTATTATTATTATTATTATTATTATTATTATTATTATTATACAATAGTGTCACAGCGGCCAGTTGTTTCGCTGGATTTGGCATTGGTTACTAGTCGGGCCCCACCCAGGGGCCTAGGACGTTGTAACGTATTTTCGTAATATGCGTGCAGATCCAAGCAGTGCGGCTTTTTGCATTTGACTGATGGTGATTTTGTCAATTTTTAACTGTTTTAAATGTAATTCCAGTGCTTTGGAATAGCACCCAGTGTGCCAATTACCACTGGAATTATCACTGCTGGTTTGTGCCATAGTCGTTGAATTTCGATTTTTAAGTCCTGGTATCTTGCGATTTTTTCATGTTCCTTCTCGGCGACCCTGCTATCACCTGGTATTGCGATGTCTATGATTGTGACCTTATTTTTCTCAACCAGTGTGATGTCTGGTGTATTATGCGCGAGTATTTGTCGGTTTGTATACGGAAATCCCACAAGATCTTGACCATCTGATTTTCGGTGACTTTTCAGGCTGATGTTCCCACCAGTTTGTTGCTGTTTTAATATTATAATTTTTGCACAAATTCCAATGGATCATTTGTGCTACTGAATTGTGCCGCAATTTATAATCAGTCTGCGCGATTTTTTTACAGCAGCTGAGTATGTGATCAACAGTTTCATCAGCTTCTTTGCAAAGTCTGCATTTGGCATCATCAGAGGATTTTTCGATTTTGGCCTTAATGGCATTTGTGCAGATAGCTTGTTCTTGCGCAGCCAGGATTAGTGACTCTGTTTCTTTCTTTAATGTACCTGTTGTTAACCATAACCAAGTTTGTTCACTGTCCACTTTATCTTTTATTTTTTCCAGAAATTGGCCATGCAGTGCTTTGTTCTGCCAACTCTCCATTCTTGATTTTATCACATCTTTTCTGTATTCTTGTTTCATCTGTTGGACCTTCAATAGATTTTTGTTCTTTACTTCGATTAATAGATGTTCTTGACTTTCTTTTAAATAATCAGCCAGTGCATGTTTTTCTTCTTCAACTATTTGCTTCACTTGTAATAATCCTCTGCCACCTGATTTTCGGGGCAGGTACAGTCTATCAGTATCACCACGTGGATGTAAACTGTAGTGCATTGTCATTAGTTTCCTGGTTTTTCGGTCCAAAAGGTCCAAATCAGCTTGTGTCCAGTTAACTATACCAGCTGTGTATCTTATAACTGGTATTGCCCAGGTATTTATGGCCTTGATTGTATTTCCACCATTCAATTTAGATTTTAAAATTTTCCTAACTCTGTTGGTGTACTCTCGCCTGACAATAGTTTTTACTTCTCCATGCTTGATGTTATCCAACTGCAGAATGCCTAAGTATTTGTAGGCTTCATTTTCATTGCATTTAATTAATTGGCCATTGGGCATTTCAATTCCCTCACATGCAGTGATTTTGCCCCTTTTTATGGATACAGTGGCGCATTTTTCCATGCCAAACTGCATTGAAATATCGGTGCTGAATATTCGGACTGTGTTTGTCAATGATTGGATTTCTATTTCTGACTTTCCATAGAGTTTCAAATCATCCATATATAGTAAATGTGAAATTTTTTCAGCTTCTTTGGCTGTTTGGTAGCCTAATTTCATTTTTTTTAAGATTACTGATAGTGGGATCATTGCGATGATGAAGAGAAGAGGTGAAAGTGAATCACCCTGGAAAATTCCTCGCTTGATATTAACCATTCCGTAGATCTCATTCCCTACTGCCAACTCAGTTCTCCATTGTTTCATCGCCTTTTCAGTAAAGGATGTAATATTTTTGCTAATGCCAGTTGTTTCTAAGCATTTTATGATCCAACTATGTGGCAGTGAGTCAAATGCCTTTTTGTAATCAATCCAGACCATATTCAAGTTCGTTTTTCTGTTCTTGCAATTTTCTAATATCATTTTATCAATTAGAAGCTGATCTTTTGTGCCCCTGCTCCTTCTTTTGTTGCCTTTTTGCTCTACTGGCAAGATGTTGTTTGTTTCCAAATAATCCATCATGTTATCTGCAATAATGCCTGTGAGTAATTTGAAGGTTGTTGGCAAGCATGTTATTGGTCTGTAGTTTTCCGGTGTTGTTCCTTTAGTTGGATCTTTCTGAATCAAGTATGTTTTTCCAGTTGTCAACCATTCATCAATTTGGCCCTTTTGTAAAATTTCATTAAGTTGCCTGGCCAATATTGCATGTAAACTGGTCAGATATTTGAGCCAGAAACCATGTAATTGGTCCTTTCCAGGTGATGTCCAATTCTTTACCTTTTTAACTCGATTTTTGACCATCTCAGTTGTTATTTCTAATACTTGCATTTGTTTGTTGCCAATGCTTTTCTCAAAGTCATGTATCCACTTTGCTTCCTTGTTGTAGTCCTTTGCATTTTCCCACAATTCTTTCCAGAATTCAACTGTGGCCTGTTTTTCTGGTTTTTCACTTTTGGTGTCACCATTCACATTAAGACTTTGATAAAAACGCCGTTGGTCTGATCGAAATTGCTGATTTTGTTTATATTGGATGATTCGTGCCTCATATCTTTCAATTTTTCTAGCTGTTGCTGTTATCTGCTGTTTTACAATCTCTACAGCTTCATTGATGTTTCTTGTATCCAATCTATATCTCCTGATTAGCCAATCTATGATTTTGTTGTTTTAAGCCGTTGCTCATGCATGTTCTTTAAGTTACTAGCATCTGCCCTTAATTTTTTGATTTTTTTGTTCTAACGGATTTTCCACTTTGGCTTTGATGCTTTTTTCTGTTGTGTGACTAGGTACTTTAATTTTAATGCCTAGTTCATTAGTGACTATTACAGCTGCGCTGTACATTAACTGGTTTGTTTCCAAGATGGATCCCGGTTCAATTGTTGAAAACACTGTTTTATTATTATTATTATTATTATTATTATTATTATTATTATTATTATTATTTATTACACAGACAACAATGGGAAAGGGAGAGGATGGAAAAAAAGAAAGAAAAAGGGGGGGGAAGGGAAAACCCATCTTCACATATAATATGTCGTTAATCACAGGTGCATCCCTACTAAGTTTATACATCCCGTATCTCTCTATTGTATATTTGATAAGCACCACAATAAGCTAGGGTTTAAAAAACAAAAAACAACAAAATAAAACAAGGGAGAGAGAGAAGGGGGGAAAAAAAGGGTAGGGGGAGGGGGGGAGGCCAAAAAGGGCAAAAAAGGTCCAAGAAGGAATAGAAAAAAAAGACGGGAAAAAAAAAAGGAAAAAAAAAACAAACCATCATCACATGCAACATGTCGTTTGATTACGGTTGTTTTAACATCTACATCTTCAAATAATGTTTACCATCTCAGATATTTCCTCTAATGTAACTAAAGGTCTCATTTTCCTTCTACAATATATATTCAGTTAACATTAGCATTGTTTTCCCCCAGAGAATATACTTCTATTCATTGTTAATCTTGCATTTCATACCTTCAAACAGAGATCTTATTCCTTCATATTCAACAAGGCATCGCTGCCTATATATACCAGTTTTCATTTGTTCCCCTATTAGAATTTGCCTTATCAGCAGCGAAATATCATTATAATAAGTTCTTAACCTTATACATTATATCACCAGACCTTATATTAGTACTTCCTTATATCATTGTTGAATTATTTCACAGCATAATTATATCATCATTTACTTTTTCCAATTAAGACATAAGTGTATCATTTTTCATTTCCAAAATTTTGTTTTTTTTCCCTTAGCCATTGATAAAACAAGTCCCAATCTTATAAAATTGTTCATCCTCTTGCTCTCTAATTTCAAATGTCAATTTACTCATTTCGGCACAGTCCATTATTTTTCGAATGATTCTTCCTCTTTGGTATTGTTTCATTTTTCCAGTTTTTTGCAAATACAATTCTGGCTGCTGTTAACACATTTACAATCAAATATTTTAAGTCTTTGTTGTAGATTTCTGGTAAAATTCCCAATAAAAAGACCTCTGGTTTAAAGTCTATTTGTTTGTGTATCATTTTCTCCAACCACATGTGGATTTTAGTCCAGTATCTTTTGGCTTCAGTGCAAGTCCACCACATGTGGTAGTATGAGCCAGGTATCTGGTGACATTTCCAACACTTTTCTGATTTATTCTTGAACATTCTTGCGATTCTGGTCGGGGGTAGGTGCCACCTGTAAAACATCTTATACAAGTTTTCTCTATATGCAGTAGACATTGTCATTTTGTAATTTTGAGACCACAATTTCTGCCAATTCTCTAAATCAATCCCATACTTAAAATTTTCCCCCCAAGCAATCATAGTTTCTTTAACTTGTTCTTCATGCAATTTAAACTCCAATAAATATCCATATAGTTTTTTTAATTACTTTTTCATCGGTACCTGTTAGAATTTGTCTAGCTCAGTCATTTTATTATAGAGACCTTTAGTTTTTCTATCTTCATTATATCTAGATTGTATCTGTACATATGAATACCAGTTCATTTCCATCCCTTCTTGCTTCAACTCTTGACTAGATTTTGAGCTCACCCTCTGTATTCAATAATTCTATATATCTAACTGTTTGTTCCTTTTTATGTATTATCAGATACGAGAATGCTTCAATTGTTGATGTCCAGACTGGAATTTTTAAATAATGTAATTTTTTAATCTTTTCCCAATTTAACAACAACGCCTCCCTTATATAATGTCTTCTAAAATAACCATGTGGTTAGTTCCCTTATTACCATAAGAAAGCATGCCATCCCAACAGCAAATCGTGACCTTCTACGTTCAATAATCTAGAGTTTTTTAATGATATCCACTCCTTAATCAACATCAGGTTTGCTGCCTATAGTATAGCTCCCAATCGGGTAAGCCAAAACCTCCTCTTGATCTAACATCTTGTAGTAATTTAAGCTTTATTCTAGCTTTTTTCCCTTGCCAAATAATTTCAAAACTAGTGTTATTTAAGTCTAGAAAAAATCCTTACCCAGTCTAATTGGGATTGTCTGAAACAGATATAGAATTCTAGGTAGAATGTTCATTTTAATTGTGGGAATTCTTCCCATCATTGATAAATGCAAGTGTTCCCATTTCTCCAAATCGATTGCTATTTGTTCGTTTTAATCTGGTATAATTATCCTCTTTAAGAGTGCTACATCTAGGTGATAAATGTATCCCCAAGTATTTAATCTTACTTGTGTTTTGAATCTGCAACATTTCTGACAACTGTTCCTTTTGTGTAGCTGGGATATCTTTGTCATGATCTTTGTTTTATCTTGTTTATTTTCAAGCCTGCTACTTCCTCCATATTCCTCTATTCTTTCTAACAATTTGGGTGCGGTTTCTAATGGATCTTCAAGAATGAAAACTAAGTCGTCTTGCGGAACGCTTGCAGTTTTATACTCTTCTCTCTTAATTTTCATTCCTCTTATTTCTTCTTCTTCTCTGATCTTTCTATTTAAGACCTCTAGTGTTAGGACAAAGAGTAGCGGTGATAGTGGGCAGCCTGTCTTGTACCTCTCTTTATTTCAATCGGTTCTGTTAGTTCTCCATTTACCATTATCTTGCTGCTTGTTTCTGGTATACGTTCGTATACTTTGAGTGAATTTCTGCCAAAGTTCATCTGCTCCAGTTGCAAAACATAAACTGCCAATTCACATTATCAAAGGCCTTCTGCGCATCGAGGAACATCAGTGCCAATTGTTTTTCTGGGTGGGCCTCATAGTATTCCAAGGTATTCAAATTATTCTCATATTGTCCTTTGATTTGTCTTTTAGGTAAAAAGCCATTTTGATCTGAATGGATGAAGCCATTTAAGTATTTTTTAAGTCTCTCAGCTAGTATAGATGCAAATAGCTTGTAGTCTGAGTTTAATAAAGAAATTGGTCTATAATTCTTGATTTGTGTTGAATCAGTCTCTTCCTTGGGGTAGTAATGTGATATACGCTTCTGACCATGACTTCGGTATTTGGTTCTCAGTCATCACTTCATTCATGACTTGTAAGAGTGGGAGGGTCAATATTTCTTCAAATGTTCTGTAGAATTCCACAGGTAGGCCATCTGGTCCTGGGGCTTTCCCATTATTTTGTTTTTTAAGTGCCTCTGTTAGTTCCATCATTGTTATTTTTCTTTCTAACATTGTTCTAGTTTCATCTGGTACTGGAGGAGATTGGCATCTTGTAGATACTTTTTGACTGTCCCTCCTCCACCTTCTCTGTTCATAGAGTTTAACGTAGTAGTCATGTATAATATATTTTTTCGGTATTTCCATATTGAATTTCTCCTTGTTTATCTCTTAGTGAAGTATTTTCTTTGTTTCTCTCTCTTTTTTCATCTTATATGCTAACCACCTGCCTGGTTGTTCGCATTTTCAAAATAATTCTGTTTGGCACCTCTAATTTTTTTGTGCCAGTTCTTCTTCCTTTTCTAATAGGTCCATTTTGTGTTTAATTATGTCCATTTTTATTTTAACATCTTTTTTTTGTGGTGCTCTCTGTAGGTCTCTTTCAAGTATTTTATAGTCATTGTCTAAAGCTTTGTACATTTGTCTTTTTTTTTGAGTTTCTCTTCCTTGTGTAGTCTATTGTCAAACCTCTGATAACAGCCTTCATTGTGTCCCAGAGATCTGCAACGACGTATCTTCTTTCCTATTTCTTTAAAAAAAGGACTAGCTCTTTTTCCATTTTTTGTACCAAACTCTTTTTCTTTCAATATAGTGTTATTTAGTGTCCATCTAGATCTTGCCCTTTGGCCTTTCCATTTAATTAAAATTGGATTGTGGTCCACCAGGTACTTACTTCAATCTCAATTTCTTTTATGTTGGAGCTCAACTCCGCTGAGAACCATATCATATCTATTCTAGAGAATGAAGAATGTCTATTTGAGTAGAAGGTATATTGTTCTTTTTTAACGTTTCTTTCTCTCCATATATCTTTTAAATTTAGCTCATCTGTCATCCTAAAAAAGATTTTCGGCAGAGGCTTCCTATTTAATTTTTTTGTTTTATATGTTTTATAGTCCATATTTGATTCACAATGCCATTAAAGTCTCCCATCATACCAAATATCAGCATAGTCTAGTTCCAAAATTTTGTTGTAGTTGTTTTGTAGAATTCATCTTGTTTTTCATTGGGGGCGTAGATTCCAATTAGGAGTGTCTTTTGGTATCCATAATTTCCACCATCAAAATTCTTCCCTCTTCCTCTGCGTATACTACTTTTTGTTGGGATGTTGCCTTTAATATAGAAGACCACTCCTCTTTTCTTACAATTTGACAATGATGAAAACATTTTCCCAAGCTTTGGTTGAGTTAGTAAATGTTCATATTTCTTTTGAATATGTACTTCTTGCAGACAGATTATGTCAAGTTGTAATTTCTCTAATTTATGGAATACTTTCTTCCTTTTAGTTACCGAATGAGTCCATTAATGTTTAATTGTAATCATTTTTTCTTCTTCCATGTTTATACTTTATATACAGGGTTTATCGCTCTAGTGGATCTAGGTTCTCGTTTTTCTTTGCGGCTCCCATTCCCTGTCTCCCCTTCTTTCTCACTTCCACCTACTGCTCCTTCTATTTTTTCGGTCGCGGTTACAGGTGGTTCCAGTATTTGTATCACTGCATCGTCTTTCCCAGCTTTCTCCGCCGTTTCTCTAAGGTATTCTTCGTAGAAAGCTTCTGCCTTCTCAGTTGTATCTATCCTGTGTCTTTGTCCTTGCCAAGTACATAATAAACCTTCCGGTATGAGCCATCTGTAGTTAACACCTTTTTTTATCAATACTTTGGTCAGAAATTGATATTCTCTTCTCCTCTCTCTCACCTCTCTTGGAATTTGTTTGAGTACTACAATCTCCTTTCCTTTATATTCTAATTTTCTATCTCTCATTTTCTGTAGGATTTGTGATTTAATTGTTTTCTTAGTAAATCTTACATGCACTTCCCTTGGAAGAGCATTTCTCATTGCATACCTTGTGTATACTTTAAAAGTCTCATCGATTGTTTCTTTTATTTGGTCCTGGGACATCCCCAGAACATCTATCAAAATATTTGAAATTATCTGAACTAAGTCCTCTCCTTTTTCTTCTTCTTTGTTTTGAAATCTTAAAAAAAATTCAGACCTGTCCATCTCCCATCTTAATATTCCACTGCTCTCTCTTTCTACATCACTTAGTCTGATCTCTAGCTTTTCAGTTTTCTTCTCTCCTTCTTGAATCTTATTTTCAATTTTTTGAATCCTATTTTCATATTTCAGCATCCAGTTGTGTATACTTTCTACTTTTCCTTCCATATTATCAACTTTTTGCACTATGCTTTGGTTTTGTTGTTCCATTGCCTCCATTTTTTTTACAAGGGTATCGTTTCCTGCTTGCATTTTCTGCATCATTTGTATAAGTGTTTCAAAGTTGGCTTCCTTCTCTTTTTCCTGATGGGACATCGTCTGTGTTGTCCTCTGGCCTCCCGCAGGTGAGGGGCAGGGGTTGATGTAAAGCCAGAGGCAGCTGCTTTTCTACTCATAGCCAATTAGTATTAGAGGGTGGAGGGTTATAATTATAGTGGATTAAGTACGTAAAGTACACAGAGTAGAGGGGGGGGAGATAAGAAAGGGGGGGAAAGAGAAAGGGAAGGAAAAGAGAGAAGGGAGAGAAAAGGAAGGAAAGAAGAGGAAACTTTTTTTTTGTTTCAAAGATGAAATGCAGTAGAATGCAATAAAATATATATATATAAATAAGAGAGTATGAAATAGTAAAAAAAAAAAAAAAAAGGAAGACACCCCCCCCTCCAAAAAGGGGAGAAGGGGTGCTTCAGTTACAAGTGAGAAAAGAAAGAAGCAGAAAAAATGTAAATAGTCAAGGGGTGATCCAAAGGTTAAAAAGAATAATCAAAACAGAAAAGAAAAAAAATGTAAAAGATCAAAAGGTCGATGGTGATGATCAAAAAGGAAAAACTCAATGTCGATGTCTCCACAGCCGGTAATATGAGAATGGTGTTGGGAGATGGAAGGATGCCAACAAGCTAAAACAAATGATTTTTTCCGGACTCTTTCCCCCCCCCCCCCTAAGATAAGAGTCTCTTCAAGGTCACGCTCAGCTTTGCTGTTTTATCTCACAGGTTCCCAGCTGCGTAAACACGTAAATCAAATGCATTACAGGGGGGATTTTAATAACAAAGTTCAAGTCCACAAGATGGCAGTGTTGGCTTGTAGTTTGTAGTTTACAGCTTGTTTTAGTCCGTTCCGTTTGTTAATTACTAATTGTTAAAAAAAAAACATCAAACGGGCTAAAAGGCAACGAAGAAAAACAAACCCCAAAAAAAAGAAAAAAAAACCAGATCTTCAAAGCACTTTAAGTTTAGGATTTAGTGCCCCATTAGATTCAAAGTTAAAGGTATCGACAACAAAGAGAAGGAACGCAAAAAGCCGATTCGAATTACAGGAAAGTCCAGCCCGGCTTCCAGGAATTAAAAAAAAGGAACAGAAAAATAAACTTCCAAGTGGCAAACATTTATCACCGCCGCTTTTCTCACTTATCAGCCTTATTTTAACTAAGTTTCCAAATTAGGGTGTTCTCTTTCCAACAAGAAAAAAGGATTTAAAACTCACATCAAACGACATGTTCATATTCAGCTCTCTGTCTGGGCTATCGCAGTTGCAGTCGGCATCGAGCCGATCCGGAAGTCACTGGATTAGGAAGGCTTTCCTTAGGTTCCCAGAGATTTTGTGAACATCTCTGGGACCACTGGAGTTCCTCCCACGTCACTGTCTCTACGGGACAGCTTAGATTCAAACGAATCCTCCAAAAAAGACTCCGGTATAGATGGTCATTCAGGAAATGCCTGAAAGTCCGTCTTCTCACTGCTAAGCCCCGCCTTCTTCCTTTCCCGGCCATAGATAGATTCTTAAAGTAGATCCTCAGATCTAGTAAAATTTAGACTTTACTGAGTGGTTTGTGACTTGGCAATGGAATGTTTTTAGAAAGACCCTTCAACTTTCTGGATTGCTCATCTGAGAAGAATCTATTTTGTGGGCTTATTCAATTGTACTCTTCTATTAATGGAATAGCAAAAAAGGCCTAATTCTAAGAACATGCTCAGGTTTTTGTAAAATATTCTTTTGGCTAATTAGCCTCGAACTGTTAAGGTAACTCCATTCAAAACAATAAGATTAGCTAATCCCTATACCTAAGAACAAATCAACTATAGGACTTCAGTCCTGTTGAGATACATTTTAACATTTAGTGGTCCTTATCCAGTTCTTTATTGCTTGCAAACTTTGATCCAGAATCAGAGTAGATCACTTGGGTGTAGAATAATTCAATTAACTTATTTATTCATCTGTGCAATTCATCTACTGCATTGGTTCTAATTTACTATAGCTACTATGCACATGTACTAATTAAAACAAATGCAAACAGTAGTTATAATATGACGAAGGCAATAATATTAACACTTCCAAGGTCCTCTAAAAAACTCACCTTTTTACAAGCTTCCAAAAGGCTTTGACATTGGGAGTTATCCTTTTCGGGTGGGGCAGGGCACACCATCTTCAGCATCTCCCAGAAATGTCCAAAGTTGTTTTTTTAAATCTCCATAGACATCTCCCAGAAATGCACTAGTAAATTGCAAACGTAGCAATCAGCACTTTGAATTACATCCAGAAATGTACCAATAATTAGTAGCTTCACAGCAATGATGTAATATGCTATGGTGGTAATGTGATGGCCTAATAAGCACATAGTCTTTGTACTAGGTGAAGTTTCTGAGCTGCCTTTAAGGGCAACTCCATGTAAAGTCAATTATGATGATCCATGCAAAATGTAATAAAGAAATTGTTTGCAGTGCAATGAGCTGAGGCCCTCCTGATCATCTGCTCTTTTAGCATGAGCTGTAAGTCCAGAAGGATCCAAGACTGCAAGCAATGCTCTCTGTAGTAACCCCTTTTACGGTCATTATTAGTATTGTCTTGCACTCAGTAGGTTTCTGAATCAACAGCTACTCCATCTTCCTTGGGTTGAGTCTCATATTTTCCCATCCCAAATAAGAACTTGTGGCACATCTCCCATTGGGTTGGAGGTGGAGATACATAAAAGGTTTAATCTACCTATTGATGATCTCTTGCCATTAAATTAATTATTACCTTCCTCAGAAGTTTCATGTATATATTAAGGGATATGATAAAGAATAAAACTCTGTTTTATAATAGAGACCAAGAGTCCAGCCTCTCTTTCCCTATAACCACTGATTGGCCCCACTCAGGAAAGAAAGAAAACAACTAAAGGATAAGCATGGGTAACAGGATTGAAGGCTGCTGTAAGGTCCAGCTACAAGGATGATCACGCTCCTCCCTACACGTTCTACAAAAGTTAATTGTGAGTACAACCAGTGCTGTTTCCATTCTATGTCCAGGCCTGAATCCAAAATACCACAGATCCAGATAATCCAAAGAGTATTACATTGCTCCAAGTACTCATTAGAGAAATGGATAGTTGGATTTGTTATGGGTATATAATCCACATGATGAACTGCCTGTCAGAACTGAAGACTGCAGATACTGTATCTTAAATCAAGAAAATACTGATGAAGTGGAGTGCTTTAGAGATATGAAAAAATATGCAAAATGAATTTTCAAAATAGGAGATAGAAAGCTTTGGTTTACAAGATAACTTTGAAATACTTTTTGTACCATGCTCAGGATCAACAAGATAAATAAATTGGATGAATCTCTTTATATGGACAAGTAGTTCTATAGGAAAAGGAGGCTAAAGTTTTATACAAGGAAATATTTTGGGTCATGTTGGTCCTGACTGTGGGTTAAATGGAATGGATCTCTTTGAATTAAGATGGTATAACAGTATTGGCATTTAACTTCAACAAGATGCATCAACTTTTAACCTAAACCTATTATAAGATCTTGTGGTTTGTGTAACACAGATTTTCAGCCAACAACATGGCATCATCTATGTGGAAAGGTGTATTTACATAGATGCTCCCATTAACACACTTCTGGCTTCAAGCATTCCTTATGCTATATATCTTTATACAAATAAACAGCAAAAAAGATACATTTCCCTGTCTTCTATTCTGCTCAGTGATAAAATATTTACTAGGCATTCTATGTATTCTTGTGCATGCTTTACTTCCTCATTTGAGGGACTGCCTCTTCCTGGTTATATCAATCCATCCACTCAGAGTTGGCAGGAAAAACATGGTATATTCATACTCTATGAAAGAGTATCATCTAGCAGGAGTAGTACCAAATACATTTTTGCTGTGGCATCTGTCTTAGATTGGCCCAATCTTCAGGAAAGCCATGAAGATAATGATTTTGCCACCTTGCTTATTATTCCAGCAATGGTGGGGAATGTTTATAGTGCCTGTGTTGACACAAGGTTGGATTGCTACTCACCATGATTATTTTTTAAGTGATTATTGATGCCTTTATATGCTTGTATATTTGTATATTTGTTTTCAACTAGTTTTTATTTGAGTCTTGGTTTTTATTTGTTGTGAATTATTCAGGTGAGATGAGGAATTACGAACGAACGAACGAATGAATGAATGAATGAATGAATGAATGAATGAATGAATGAATTGTATATCAATCTTACCCAATTTAGCAATTTACATTTGGGGACATTTGTGCAAAATATTTCATAGTTCGAGATTTGTCATTTGGCTATGTTGTCTTTAAAACAGTGAATATATAGTAAACTTGTTTTCTCATTAATCCACTACTGAGGCGCAAAATTATGGCATATTCAAACTGCTCTTGAAATGTTGCTCATTTTCCTGTATCCTTTCATTTGGAATTCTACAAGTGTTACTTTCCAGCATTACTTAACAATTTTGTCTATAGTTTTTGCATCCATTCTTTGTAATTTTCCCTTTGGAAAAATGTTATTACTATTCCTCCATACAGTTTTTATGGCCAAAACAAGTTACATAATGGTTATATTTAAAATTTTTGCTAGCTAAATCATATACATAAACTATGTTTTAAAAAAACTTTTTTTTAAACATTCTCAAAAATGTGTTGTTTCATTTTCATAACTTCTTTCCTTGGTACTAACATTTAAACAATTCATTCCAATATTACTTTTTTCTATATCATTTTTATATTTATATTTTATATAACTTTATATGATAACTTTGTATTATTTTATCATTAACACTCCCATACTTGCTTTTATATTTACAGTATATTATAATTTTATATTATACATTACATTGTTTGCCATGTGTATACTTGAATACACTTATGTTTAAGAAGAAACAGGCATTTTCTAAGCAGATATTTTTAAATAGCATTTATGGCTATTTGCAGCTCCCCATGGTCATGTGAATATGATTTACACCACTTTTACTAAAAACTGGTGGTTATTTCCAGTTTCTGACAAAAATGACTCCATATAGAACAAAAGAGTCACTTAATGACAGCAGCATTTGCTTTATGGCCACAGCTTTTGCTTAACAACCTCTGCAAAGAAGGTAAAATCAGATGCGGTTACATGGTGGCCCATTTTACAACAGGATGGGTTTGATTTAGTTCAAGTCGATTTAAGTCACGATTTAAAAGTAAAAAGGCTTGATTTAAATCAACTTGAATTAAATCAGGGGTGTCAAACTCGGGGGCCAGATCCAGCCCACAGGGTGCTTAGATCTAGCCCTTGGGGCCACCCTGGAAATAGTGAAAGGCTGGACCACGGTGCTCTTGCCAACAGAAACAGGCCCCCAAGCTCCATTTTTGCTGCAGAGGGTTGCAGAAGGCCGTCACAGAGCTCAGGAGCCTGTTTTTCCTCGCAGAGCACTCGGGCCACCACAGGCCCCCTCAACACAAGTGATATTGAGCTGGCCATGCCCCCCCCCCGGCCACTCCCACACCGGCCCTGAGGTCAAACACTGTGTCTCTGCAGTTTCAATGAAATAGAGATTATGTCAGCTTTTTTTTTCATTCACTCACTGAAAGGGACCGTTTGAGTGGAGTTATCTAAACTTTTGCATTCAAATGTGCAACTGTAATTTGAGTAGGAATAAAATTTAATTATCTGCCGCGTTTTCAGAATCTTTCCATTTGAGGTTGTTCTTTATTCTGCCATGTTCAATGTGTCCAGTCACCTACAAAGCAGATAACTGATTTGCACCTTATATATGCACATGCACTTGCATTTAATTAAAGGACACTGGCTCCTCTGTAGAAAAGGATGTCTATAGTAGGTTTTAGAAGTATAAGACTTTGTAACATTGTTTCGGTCCCTAGAATTTCATTTTATTTTCCCTTTCTCTCTTCAGATTTCAAATCAAAACTATTCCTTAATTTGAGACAGATCTAATTGCGATGTTACATTTTGTTTTGCTAGCAAGTTCCCAAATATTTTGAGATCTGGCAGTTCTTCATGTTTTCTATGTTACGCATTTTTTGAGAACCTGAGATGTAAGAATATATTCCAACTTGTTTAGAATAGCAGAATGAGTAGTGTTCGAAGCATTTGAAAGGGGGTTTCACAAAATGCACTGAAACAAGCTAAATACCCATCTTTAAAGCATTAAAGTTCTTTGAAAGATTTTGCCCATATATATATGTGCACATACACAAGCACTTTTGGTAGCCATCTCAAAGAAGTATGTTTGATAGAGGGAAATAAATCTCTTCCTTGACAGATATTATTCAGTCTTTGGATTATTAGATACTTAATTGGTCATTAAAATTCCTATGGTGGTTAACACAGAAATTGTTATTCCAAAGGAATTTAGAAGTAATCTTATTGCAGAAAATGACAGGCTTTAGACGTCTCAGGATACAGGAAAAGTTTATTTGGCAGCCAGGTTCAGAAAGCTAGCCCATGGCTAGCATTGCAAGTTCTGAACAACCTTCATTATCGAAGCACACATTCTTATACATTCTCAAAGGCAGCGTAACACGGAAACACTTAACTCATTTCTTAGTGGTTACCTTGAGGAGAAAGCCTTATAAGGAGATGAGGTCTGTCTTCTCCTTTTGTTATGGAGTACGTGTCATTAACAAACTTTAATTGAACCTTGTGGTTTGGACTTTTGACATAGGTTTTGACATAGGGACATCGGCTAGAACATCTTGTGGTTAGGCACTTGCTTCCTGTTCTTTTGCAAGCTCCAACTCTGTCTATGTGGCTTTTAATATAGAAGTAAAGGGGCCCTGAGAGGCTGTCCAGCCTGACCCAGTAAGTTTCACACTTAATGTCCGAATCTCACTTTACGTCCTACTTTAATCTAATATAAGATCGTTTTAAAAAGGCATGGAAAAGCCGTTACATACAGCAGAAGCAAATATGAAAAAGAAACTGAGAAACCCCACCTAGAACACTAATTGTGTAAGAAGGGACAAAGAGAAACTTGGAGAGGTTTTAAGATGTTCTTGTTACACTATACATAAAGCAGTATTCCTGGAATCTCTGTATCCATAGGTCTGCCTTACTCTAAGGGTGGATGGTTCTCTCCCTTGCTGGTTTCTTTAAAACTGAGATTACAAACTCAGTTTTAATTATTTTTTGTAAGATGCTCTGCAAACCTCTTTTATAAACTTATATATTTTTTCCTTTTTAGAAAAGTAATGTTCTATAATTCTCTTATATAGGTCTCAATGAAAAGATGGCAGTGAAATTATTGGGATTCCTGGCTAGATCTTCATATACAATAAGCCAGTGCCGATACTTTCCTACATATGGATATTTAGCATCAAGCAGCAACTTGCTATCAGTAAATCGAAATCTCAGGCTATGCATCCCAGAGGCAACTTCTTCTAATTTTACTAGCAATTGCATGGACAATTCAAAATGGTTCAGTTCAAAAATTACTATTGGTGCTCTGGCAAAAATTACCAATTATTTGACTATGGATGTTTGTCCTTCATCCAGGGAACTTCATCCTCTTAAAGCTTCAATTTTTAAGCAGAAATTAAAACATATAAGAATACTTACTAGAATACCAAACAGACATTATTCAGTTTTATCACCTAGTAAACTTCAACCAAATCAAGATATTGTACCAGTTAAGCGTCTACCAAAAACATCAAGGACCAAGCAGCCATCAAGAATTAACCTGCCATTACCATCTGAAGCTAAGGTAATCTGAATTCAGGATGGCAATATTGCATGCTTCTAATGAAGTAGTCTGTAATCTACAAGCTTTTATGCCGTACTAAATACGTTATGCTTTGAGCTACTAAAAGATGCTATTGTTTTTGTCACAGTGATGAGGCTTGATTCCTTTTTAATATGTTCCTTTTGCATCATGCTAGATTTTTTGGTTGGTTGGTTGGTTGTGTGTATGTGTGTGTGTGTCTTTTGAGACAATGTTGATACCTGGGGGCTGCCTGGACAAGTCCCTGCAGTTTTCTTTGCGAATTTCAGTGGTTTGCCATTGCCTCCTTTCTAGGACTGAAAGTAAGAAAATCGATCTAGGTTACCTAAAGATGGGACTAGAATTGACAATTCCAGTTTCTAGCAAAGTGCCTTAATTTAAACTACACTAAATTGGCTCTCTGTGCTATTCCCTCCTAAAAGAGGGTAGATTTTGGTGCATCTTATACACCGAATACTGCCATTTTTGGCCTCCCGAAACGCCACCCCCACATTCCATTTTTGTGAAAAATGGACAGAAAATGGGTCGTTTTTCAGCAAAATGGGAGTTTTTTTGCCTTCCCCCACCCCCCAAGAAGCACTCTGCAAGCTTCAGCAGGGCTGGGGGAAGGGGAAAATGTCCCCATTTTGATTTTAAAAAACCTGCATTTTTGCCTTCCCTCAGTTCTGCTGAAGCCTGCAGAGTGCTCCTGGGGGCCGGGGAAAACAAAAATTTTTTTTCTTGCTTACCTCTTTGAAATCTTGGGGTGTCTTATACACTGGTGCATCTTATGGTCCGAAAAATATGGTAGATTTGCAGTGGGAAACTATAAATAGTGCTAATAGTGAATTTGTGAGTATATACTTCATTAGCAATGTTCCAAAAATTTAGGAGATACTTAGAAAAAGAATCTAATTTTCCTAATTCTGTATGTTAATAGTTTTCAAAATAATGATTAAATTGAATTGTATGTTTTGTCTGTTTTAGGGGCTTTTTCAGAATCTCTTTATTCTTCATTGATGAAAGAATTATTATAGGGGTAACTGAATTGTATTATGCACTAAAAGTACTGTAATGTGTCTGATAATTCCCAGAACAATGTTCTTAATGTTGTAATTGAATTAAAAGGCAGTTATATATTAGTACAAATGTTATATCTCTGATATACTTGAACAAGAATAATTCAAAAAACATTCTAGACTGATACAAACAATCCCTTTATATTTATATAGTTTAGAGTTGAAGACTAATGTAGTATAAGTGAAAAGATTTTAACACTCCATTCTCTATTCCTTGAAGGTTAAATAATGTGTATATTATAGGCTGTGTTATGCCAATAACTTTGGAATAACGAATATAACTCTATCCAATAGACTGCTGCTATTTATAATTATACTATAATCTCAAATTAAGAATGTAACTATTGGGACACTTTTATAATTGTGACATGGAAAATTATTTCTAAATTACTCAGCATGATTAACAATGTAGTGATGCTAATAAAGATGCTCTACATTTAGGGAACACCAAAATTTAGGGGAGAAAGCTTTTGTAGGTATAATTTTGTTATGGGGTCCCGTCCCCACCAATAGTGATAATACAAATTTCAAGGTTGAAAGAATGAAGTTATTTTGAGTTAATACTGTCACATGGAAAATCTTTTGCCAGATAAGAACATTGACTTAAATAAAATATTTACAATTTGAAACATAAATTTGTTCTTTTTACTAAAGAAGAGCACCACCTGCTGGAAATCAGAGTGCTAGGGAAAATCTTATTTTTGCAAAGTTAATGTTAATGTTTAGGTATACTCTAGAAAATAAAATACAAATCTAAGATCTCACTATAGGGAGATTTTTAAAAATCTGGTGAATATAAAATTCAATGTCTAGTATTATGTGAAATAAGAAATAATCTATTTTTGAACATGAGTCTTTCATCTTATCTTTTAGGGTGATCCCCAACCTTTCTGGCTCCATGGAACAGCAGCAGTATGGAACTGCTCTCTCTCTCTCTCTCTCGCACACACACACACACACACACAAACTGCTTGCACAGCATGGTTCCCAACAGTTTCAAACCAGGTCTGAGCTGTGGACTCTGGTTGGGGACCCTAGGTTTAGGCAATAAGAGGCCATACAGGATCACATCTTATTACTCTTTAACAAAACATGAACGGCAGATGTTGGAGCTAAACTCAAAGCAGTTAGCCAAACTATATTTGCATAGAATTGATAGTGTAGTGTGAAGCTTGTAATGAATATATGAACTTGTATCTTTCTCTAAATCATAATCTTCCAAAGAACATAATTGAAGTTGCTTAGTAGATCCAGAGGAGGTATTTGTCTATCCGTATATCAGTGAAGCAAATTTAAAACTCTTTAAGTGTAAAAACCTTTGGAAAAAAACAACTATGGTTCTGTGCAGAATTTTAGCCATCTAGTGGCCAAATGCTAACAATGAGTTTGTGTAACGCTCTTTAGTATATCAGTTCTAGTGAGTGAGGCAACTAAGTGTTTTCTAAAGGAAATTCTGTTCTTTTTGGCATAGGATGTGATGCAATGTATAGCCTTTGCAACAGCAGATGCCTATCATCTTGGTAATCTATGCCTTGACCTGATCTCATCTGGATATGTTGAAATCACATTACCTAGAGGTACAACTCTGAACAGTTATTTCAAGTAGATCATATATTGTTTACTGATGTTTTTTCAGATATATACATATCATCAAACAGGTTTTGTACAAATGCTTTCTTTATAGAAATGTTGTTTGATACTTAAGTATGTGCTGTAATGTGGCCTAGGTTGTTTGATACTTAAGTATGTGCTGTAATGTGGCCTAGATGCTAACATTTACTTCAAAGAAATGAATAGCATATTTTTTTGTACTATAAGACACACCAGATCATAAGACGCACATAAGCTTCGGGGGGGGGGGGGAATCTGCCTCTGCCTCCCAGCATACATCCTGTAGTCATCTGGCTAGCATCCTTGCAGCAAACAACAAACAGCCTGGTCAGCTTCAGCAAAATATAACAGCCCCAGCACGTGGCTCGTCAGGGCTCTGCTCCATTGCGCCCACCACCCGTCAACTGAGCTGCAATGCTCCCGCCGCTGGGGATCACTGGAGCCTTTGCCGCCAAGCAGCTGATTGGTGGTTGGATCGGCCTCCCGGAATACCACCGATCAGCTGTTCTATGCAGCGGCAGCAATCCCCACCATTTAGAACAGCTGGAGCCAGGAAGCCAATCCATCCACTGACCAGCTGATCGGCACTGAAGGCTCCAACATTCCTCGGTGGTAGCGAGCAGCAGCAGCGGTGACAGACGTCTGTGGTGAACGATGCCGACGCCCCAACAACCCTCCCCCCCGCCCCATCAATATTCACTCTATAAAATGCACAAACATTTCCACCCACTTTGGGGGTGGGGGAAAGTGTGTCTTATAGTGCAAAAATTATGATAATTGGTGTAGAAGTACATCTACAAAAGTGTTTATGCATGGTCTGCTTTCAGGTCAATTTTCCTTCCCAAATCAGGGTTCTTAAGGAACTAAAAAGTGCACCGAGTTTAAATGAAAACTGTTTTAAGGATATAATGTGGCAGTCACATATTGTAAAGTAATTCTATTAAATGTCATACATGCATTAATACCTTTGGGTTAATGAATAAGCTAGGAAAGGAGGTAATACAGGATGACACAACACTGTGAAATAATGAAATGAAATGAAATAATGACTTACTGCATATAAGTAATATTAGTAATACATGAAAATCTTTAACTGTGCAATTTGACAATTCCTAATGATTTTTACTGCAAAGTAACCACTCTATTACCTTAAACATTTCATTCCAGGTGATAGTCTGTATTACTATGTAATACCTGAAGAGAATCTTGAGTCGCCAAATTTATGAAATCTGGCTCATTCAAATTTTAGACATGGGAAGAATGAATAGAGCTGATTGGTAAATAATAGGGCTATAAAGAATTGGAGATAAACTATTTCTGCCAGCATTAGTAAAAATTAAAGTTTGATTTTAAAAATGTGAGAAGTGATAATTTGAGTAATAAGTCATTAATTAGCTTTGTGGTATTATATTAATGCTGGAAGATCACTATAAATTAATTCAGTTTTATTATAAATGATCATGTTGTAGCAATAGCAGTAGCAATTATATACCACTCCATAGTGCTCTATAGCACACTCAAAGCAGTTTACAGAGTCAGCATTTTGCCTCCAGCAATCTGGGTCCTCATTTTACCAACCTCAGAAGGATGGAAAGCTGAATCAATCTTGAGCTGGTCTGGATCAAAGTCCTGGCTGTGGGCAGATAGCCTGCAATGTTGCATTCTAACCACCCCGGCTGATGTTACGTTTGTAGCTTAATTTAGAATAAGGGAATTGCAAATGTCTCTTTCTTCATTTCTGTTTTGATAGTCTGTTGCTGAGAAACTACTGGAATTGTCAGAGTACTCTGATAGATATATACTTGCACTGTATGTGACACACAGCACAATTTTATTCATATTTATAAGTTGTAAACCCTACAGAACCTTACCAGTTAGCAGCTTTTAGCTAATCTTGTCTTGATTCAGAAAGCAAACTGGATTGTCCCATCTTAATATTTCAGTGGGATCCCCCAGGGAATATGAGGGCCATAAGATAGATGGGAAAATAAAATATCCTGGAAGAATGCTGTTTTTACAAAATAAAAGAAGAAGAACCATAGACTTATTGATGAAGTAACCAGGAGATCAGTTAAATTTGAAAGAGACATACTTAATATAAATTATCTTGGGTAATAACATATAGGGTCCATGCTAAATGTAATTGTTTCTATTTTTTATAATATAATTTCATATAAGATTTTTTGAAAACTAGATGCAGCAAATGTTTTGGTGGTTGGCACAGAAAAGACAGCCAAAGATCATGATTTGGGGATCATATTTTTCTTCAAGTAAGTAAAGACCAATAATGTGGCATATGTGAGCAAAATTTTTCATTTCCACCTAAAGGAAAATTACATATTTATTTCTTCAGTATCATTCAGAATTTTAGTGATGATTACTTACAATATTTGTAGAACTCCCCAATCAAGCAACCTTAGGGCTTTACAAGAAGGAGAAAAGACCAAGAAAGAGAAATATTGTAAGCAACAAAATATAATTAAATGATTGGCCATAGTTTTACTCTATGAATCAAACATTATTAAATGGAAAGCGTTTTCAGAGCTTTCCAGAACATAAGGAGATTTGGTGCTAAATAGATTTGAAAAGCTTCTATGGTGGCTTTCATTGAGAATACGTGCCTTCTAACCCATACCTCTCCTACTTCAGATGGAGGTAGGGCTTCCAACAAACCCATTTTTAGTATTTGGATCAAACAGGCAGAATCTTATTTGGTAAGTTGGTCCCTGATAAATCTTGATGCCCTGTTCTTTAGGGTTTAAGGGTAATGAGCAATAGCAACAACACTTAAACTTATGTACCATTTCATAGTGCTTTTACAGCCCTCTCTAAGCGGTTTACAGAGTCAGCATATTTCCCCCAACCACCTCGGTCCTCATTTTACTGACCTCGGAAGGATGGAGACTGAGTCAACCGTGAGCTGTTCAGAATTGAACTCCTGGAGTGAACAGTGAGTTAGTCTGCAGTACTGCATTCTAATTTAGTGGCTCTTCCAATACTTGGAATTGAGTCAAGAAGGCTACCAATAACTACAAGTGGTCCTCACAACCTTTTCATTTAATGGTTATTTGAAGTTACAATGGCACTAAAAGAAGTAACTTCTTGCCAGTTTTCACACTTATGATTGCTGCAGCATTTCCATGGTCACACGATCAAATTCGGGCACTTGGCAACTGACTGGAAGCCAGATTTGCTTAATGTCTGCATTGTTCACTTAACTACAGTGATTCACTTAACAATTGTGGCAAAAACAATTGTAAAATGGGGCAAAACCCGCTTAACTGACTTCCTTGGCAATGGAAATTTTAGTTTCAGTTGTCATAAATTGAAAATTACTTGTGCAGAAACTAAAACAAAAATGAAACAGGTGTCCATCACTGTTTCCTCTAAGGTGCGCAGCTGCGCGGCCGCGCATGTGGAAAGAAACCCCGCGCAGCAGTTTCTAACTGCCGCGCAGAGATTTCTGTAAAGCAAACGTGGGGAAGTCCTTTGCAGGCGGCTACAACTGGCCGCCTGCAAAGGACCTCCCCAGACTTGTTTTGAAGAGCACGGCTCTTCAAAGGGGGATTCCTTCCTGCGAGACACCGTCCAGAAAATGCGGGGAGCGGCAGCGGAGACCCGGGGCTGCTTCTGCTGCGTCCGCTGGACTGTGGGGCTGGGAAGAGCGGCGGGAAGAGCGGCGGGGTTGGCGGTGGCAGGCTGGTTTGCCTCCTCCTCCTCCAACAGCACTGCCGGATTTCCGCCCAACGCTGCGGGGGCGCCAGCGGGAGCTTTGGCGGCTTCACCTCAGCCGCAGCGCTGGGCAGCAAATGTGTTGGTGCTGTTGGAGGAGGAGGAGGAGGCGGCAGCAATAGCACCTGAGGACAGGACAAGAAGCAATGGAAACTTGTCAGAAGGAGACTCAAGCTGGAAATAAGGAGAAATCTGACAGTAAGAACAATTAAAATCAATGGAATCTTAATTCATTTGCTACAGGTTTTCAAAAGACTGGATGGCCATTTGTCTCAGATGATATAAAGACTCCTGCCTTGGACAAGGGGCTGGACTAGAAGACCTCCAGTATCCCTTCTGATTCTATGATTTTAAAAACCACAAGCTTTTTACAGCTTGCTTGCAACTTTACCAAATTTAATTCAGCCATTTCCTTTTGTTATTAAATGGGTATTGCTAGTTCAATGCACATGCGCTCCACTTTTAAGATGCTGAAAAAATCCCCATGACCTGCAACAAAATTCATTCTTCCACTCTTATCTTGCCCTAACTTCTGATAGGTTCCTGAAATATAGATCTATAAAATTTAGTGAAAATATTTCTATCTATTTTAATGCAGACTCGTAAAACAGATTGGGACAAATGACATTAGTGCTCTGGGATAATAGCAGGTTTACTCTATTTGGATTTTCAGATAAAAGGTATCTTTTGTGCTAAGTTCTAACAATGTAGTTCTCTAATGTAACTATGAAACAGTTCAAATATATAATTCCCCTCAGGGAGGAATTCTGGGAGTTGAAGTCCACAAGTCTTAAAGCTGTCACGTTTGAAGACCCCTGGGGTTTTTTTCCCCTAAAGGGTTAGGGGTGCAAGGGTCTTGTAACAACAGCTTTAAGACTTGCGTGCTTCAAATGCCAGACTTTCTGAGCCAACATTTTGGTTGCTAAGCAGGAGCGTTGTTAAGTGATACTGATATTATATAACACTTTTAATTAAGCGGGTACCTTGAATAAACATAACCTTGAGTTTCAAATAATACTGATTTTGTTGTTGTCCTAGGTGACATCTGTGAAAAAAATTCAGGTGCTCAGGCATAAAAATATGCCGCTCAAACACTATACTTTTCTGCTCACACTGAAAAAAAAATAGAGGGAACATTGGTGTCCATAGCCAGAACAAAAGGTTGCTGTTTCATTTGTGTCATCCTCAGAACTTTCAGTTCTGCTAGGCCAGTGATGGTGAACCTTTTCAGCACCAAGTGCCCAAAACAGAACATGTGCATGCATGCACACTTGCGTGCGCGCTGGTCTTCAGGTTTCCAGCACATGCATTCACACTGGCCAGCTGGTCTTCAGGTTTCCGGTGCTCTAGTGCGCTCAAAGACCAGCTGGCTGGCATACATGCCCATAGAGAGGGCTCTGTGTGCCACATCACGATGCTAGGCAGAATTAACTAAGAACTAAGAAAAAGAACAGCAAAGAAAAATGATAGCTAAATAAGACAGGAAAAATATGTACATAAAGAAGTAGCTTCTAATCTTGTTTACAGCAGTTAAATGCATTTATATTTTATGCTCTCTCAATATGCTTATATTGTGGCTTCCTTCTTCCCATATTCTATTCTTTCTAATCAAACCCATTAATCATAATTTCATTTTTTTTCTATTTTCAGCAAAAAGCCCATAAGGGGTTTCCAATCACTAACAAATATGATTATCCCTAACCAAACAAATCAATTTTGCCCTCTGCAAATTCTGTCATCTTCACCAAGGGTAATTCAGGGTCTTTTGACTTTGGGCATATATGATCTTGCAAATTATCACATACAAAAATAATCTTCCATAACTCTTTTCCAGTTGTCTATTTGTCCCAGCAAGAAATATTTCAGTTGAATATTAATCTTTAAAACTTTAAAACTTTTGGTATCACTAAAATTCTTTGCACCTCCCCCTGTTCTAAAGATCCCTAAAACAAATATCATTCGGGTACTGTAATAATAGTTTATTGTTTCAACTTTTAAAGGCAAGCAAGAATGGAAAGAGAATTGCTTATTTCTAGGAATTGCATGTTTGAAACTTAAAATATTAGTCTAACATTAGTCTAACATTAATTTGTGATTTTTTTTTCTTATAGGGAAGGGTCTGTTGTGTTTTGGAATATTGAAGAAAAAACAGTAAGTGGAAGGCAGGTTTCTGGAGGTAAACTATTTTGGTGTATGAATGAGGGTAATTAACACATTAATAAATTACTTTTAAATTACCTTCTGAAATGGGATAAGGGTTAACTATATTATTTCTGACATAACCTGTTTTCTTAGACTATTAGTTTTATTTTTAGAACACTGTAGTATGATACAAACATTTTTAAAAATGGCATCTTCTTTCTTGAATACATTGAAAAACAGAAGATATAATTGTACCTGCTGGAAGAGCATCCAGCTTAAGAAATACCATAAGGCTTGCTGAAATGAAAGAGCTTTACAGCCTTCCAGACAGTGAAATAAAAGAGCAAATTAACTAATTAATCTGAATACAATCAAAGCACAAAAATTTGATGATTAAAGTGAAATTGTCCTACATTTTTGGAACCTTTATTCTAATTCAGAAGGAAACAGGTGAATAATGAGACTTATATACCACTTCATAGTGCTTTACAGTCCTCTCTAAGTGTTTTACAGAGTGAGCATATTGCCCCCAAACACCTGGGTCCTCATTTTACCGACCTTGGAAGGATGGAAGTTTGAGTCAACCTTGAGTCGGTCAGGACCAAACTCCTGGCAATCAGCATAATTAGCCTTCAACCCTACAGTCTTCTTACCGCTCTTATCGAGGTCCCCCGTGATGACGGATATACAGGGGACGTGTGCGGACCGAAAGTTGAGGGGAGCTGATGCCTTCCATCAGCCTAGGACTCCAGAATCTCCAGCGCGGCTTGGCGTCCTCAGCGGCGAGAATGGTGGCCCCGTAGTGACGACAGAGGTGATTGAAAGCGTTTTGCGGCGGCTCCAGCGGCTGTGGGGTTTTTCAACCCTCCTCTTACAGCTTTTACAGCTTGGTGAGCTTACAGTGACTGTGTTGGCCAATTATTGCCATCTTTTAGAACGGGGGAGTTCGAACAGGCCTTCTATTTGGATCAGGCGAATCGGGTGGCTGGCTGGGTGCGCCGTGGCCGTAGCCTTTTCCGGATGCCTCCCCCCCCTCCATATTTGGCTCAGTTCCTCCATCGATGCTACCTTCTCCAACAGTGCTGCTCCTTTCACCAACGCTGTCTCCTTTACCAACTCTGCCTCTTTTACCAACGCTACTTTTTCCAGCAATATAGCCCCCTCCACCAGCACTGCTTCTCTTACCAACGCTGCCTTCTCCTCCAACGCTGCCTTTTCCATCAACGCTGCCTTTTCCATCAACATTGGTCTTTTGTCATTCTGGGCTTTGACCATCTGACTTTCCTCAACTATATGTTTAGGGCTTTAGGACTTGTTGTCTTAGCCCTAATTGTTGCCACCACTACTATCTTCCACGGCCCGTGGACTACCACCATTGCCATCTTTATTACCTCCCACTACGACCCTTGGACTGCCAACTGGGATAGCACCTATTTATTCCATCTAAATCTCTTTATTACGACGCTACGGACTGTGGTCGCTTGAAGGAATTTACGGCACGTGAGAAGGCTTACACACACGTTAAGGACATTCGAGCCCTCCCCTTTCCATCTTGATCTGTCCCTGCTACTTGGAACCTTTGGACCTGGCCTATAGGAGAAGAGAAGTTGGATTTTCTCCTACTTACCATTCATTGCCATCGCCGGTTCTCAACTGTTCCGCCTATTTCCAGACTCTTAGACTTATATTACATACTATTTAAGATCTGAGATCTGCGCAAATTGTCTTAGTATGAGGAGTGTGTGTGTACGTATGTTAATGAATGAGCCCACTTTTTATTAATTTTTAACTTATTCCCTGTTTTTATTGTACCTATTGTTTTTATTGTCTTAGTGGGGCATGTATGTTAGTATGGCTGTTTGGTGCATATGAGGGGATTGAGAGTGCGGCCTAGGGCCCCCTCCGCTGAGTGCAGAAGCAGAAGTGGACGGGGCCCCGAATCTGCCTCTCATCCCGAAGTGTTTGGGGTGAATGGCCTGCCGAGTAATGCGGGGACCATGGGTTGGGGAGGGGGGTCTACGGATAGGGGGATGAGCCGGAGCATCCCGGTTACGTTTGGGAGAGGCAGGTATGACGGGAGCTTCAGGGCTGGCCATTACCGGGGAAGGAGGGTTCGCTACATCACAGCGATCCCTCGTTCCGGCCTCCATAGCTCATCTCAAAGACCATGTGGCAAGAGTGATCAGGGCCCTGGTCTCAGGTTGTTGTTGCTAAATGCCAGATCTGTGATTCACAAAGCTCCCCTCATCCGGGACCTGATATTAGACGAGGGGGCAGATCTGGCATGTATTACTGAAACCTGGTTGGGCCATGAGGGAGGAGTCCCCCTCTCCGAAATGTGCCCTGAAGGGTTTCAGGTGCTCCACCAACCGCGACACCAGGGAAGGGGTGGAGGAGTGGCTGCTATCATCCAAAGGTCATTAGTTCCTCGTGGGATCCCTGCTCCGGAGATTGTCAGATGTGAGTCCCTTCTGGTGAAGTTAGACCTTGGGGGTCAAACGGACTTGTTGTTAACGTACCTACCTCCCAGCTGCGTTGCAACAGCCCTGCTTGCGCTCCTGGAGTCAGTAGCCGGACTGGCGGTTGAGTTCCCCAAACTTATAGTATTGGGGGATTTCAACCTGCCATCTCTTGGCGAACGCTCTGATGGGGCGCAGGAGTTCATGGCTTCTATGACAACCATGGACTTGACCCAGGTAATTTCGGGCCCAACTCATACAGTGGGACACACGCTCAACCTCGTGTTTCTCTCGGGGCAGTGGAGACGTGATCTGAAATTAGAGGGCATTGAGATCTCGCCCCTGTCATGATCAGATCATTTCCTACTGAGGCTGGATTTTCGAAAACCACTCTCCCCCACCGCAGGGAGGTGGAACCGATTAGGTGGTTCTGCCCCAGGCGCCTGATGTACCCTCTGGGATTTCAAACGGATCTTGGGGATATACCTGACTCCCTTGCCCGCAGCCCGAGAGAGTCCTTGGTCGCTGCTTGGAATATAGCGGCGGCTGGGGCTCTTGACCGGATTGCGCCTTTGCGGCCTCTCTGCAGCAGTGGATCCAGGAGGGCTCCTTGGTTCACCGAGGAACTCCGGGAGATGAAGCACCAAAAGAGACGCCTGGAGCGACGCTGGAGGACTAGTAACTCTGAATCTGACCGAGCACTGCTAAGAGCCTATATTAGGACTTATCTCGTGGCAATACGGGCGGCAAAATGTGTGCATTTTTCCGCTCTTATTGCGTCCGCAGAATCTCACCCAGCCGCCCTGTTTAGGATTACTCGCTCCCTTCGGAAGAGGAGGGATGCGGAGGAACCCTTGCAGGGAAGAGCTGAGGAATTTGTTCAGTTTCTGTCAGATAAAGTCGCCCAGATTCGGACGGACCTGGACTCCACTTGGGCAGTTCCTGCCGAGATGCCGGGGGTAGGCCTTGAGCGGATTCCTTGGATTGAGTTCCAACCTGTTACTCCTGAGGAAGTGGACAAGGCCATGGGAGCAGTAAATGCCTCCACCTGCTTATTGGACCTGTGTCCCTCCTTGCTGGTTTCTGCCAGCAAGGAGGTTACACGAGGCTGGTTCCAGAGAATCATTAACACCTCTCTACAGGAGGGATCTTTCCCGCAGCCCCTAAAGGATGCGGTGGTGAGACCCCTCCTTAAGAAACCTCTGGATCCAGCTATTCTTATTCTTATCGTCCAGTCTCCAACCTACCCTTTGTTGGGAAGGTTGTTGAGAAGGTGGTGGCCTTTCAACTCCGACGGTCCTTGGATGAAGCTGACTATCTCGATCCCTTCCAGTCGGGTTTCAGACCTGGTTACTCCACCAAAACTGCTTTGGTCGCGCTAACCGATGATCTCTGGCGTGCCAGGGATAGAGGATTGTCCTCTATCCTGGTGCTTCTTGACCTCAGCGGCCTTCGAAACCATCGACCATGGTATCCTTCTGCGAAGACTGGGGGAGGTGGGAGTGGGAGGCACCATTCTACGGTGGTTCTCCTCTTACCTCTCTGACAGGTTGCAGTCGGGGTTGTTGGACAGAGGTCGGCCCTGAGGCCCCTCAAATATGGGGTGCTGTAGGGTTCGGTCCTGTCCCCCCTCCTATTTAACATCTACATGAAGCCACTGGGTGAGATCATTCGCCGGCCCGCATCAAGTACCACCAATACGCGGACAATATTCAACCATGCCAACTCAGCGAAGCAGTGGAAGTGATGTGCCAGTGTCTGGAGGCTGTTAGGGTCTGGATGGGACTGGATTGGCACTCAATGCAGACAAGACTGAGTGGCTTTTGATGTTTCCTCCCAAGGATAGTCTGGATTTTCTATCTATTAGCCTGGGGGGTGAAAGTTTACACCCCTCAGAGAGGGCTCGCAACTTGAGTGTCCTCCTGGATCCGCATCTGACTTTAGAACATCATTTGTTGGCTGTGACCAGGGGGGCCTTTGCCCAGGTTCGCCTGGTGCACCAGTTGCAACCCTATCTGGACCAGGAGGCACTTCAATGGTCACTCATGCCCTCGTCACCTCAAGGCTCGACTACTGCAACGCACTCTACATGGGGCTGCCCTTGAAGAGTGTTCGGAGACTGCAGTTGGTCCAGAATGCAGCCACGCGAGTGATATCAGGGGTACCTCAGTACACCCGTATTACACCTATCCTCAGCGAGCTGCACTGGCTCCCTATTAGTCTCCGGACATGCTACAAAGTGCTGGTAATTACCTTTAAAGCCCTACATGGCACTGGACCTGGATATCTGAGTGACCGTCTCCTGCTACACACCTCCCAACGTCCGATAAGAACTCACAGGTTAGGCCTCCTCCGGGTGCCGTCTGCTGGACAATGCCGGCTGGCGACCACTCGGGGGAGAGCCTTTTCTGTTGCTGCTCCGGCTCTGTGGAACGAGTTACCAACAGAGATCCTGACCCTCCCCACACTTGCGGCCTTCCAAAAAGCCACCAAAACCTGGCTGTTCTGGCAGGCCTGGGGTTGCTGACTCAAATCAGGTCAACCCCCAATTAAACCGGATGTATGTTGTGTTTTTAAACTGTTTTGTATTGTTTTATGTTCTCCCCCTGTATGTTATTTTATTTTATTCGTACTTGTAAGCCGCCCTGAGTCCCCGTCCCCCCCCCCCCGGGATTGGGCGGCATATAAACCCATTAAATTGCTAAATTGCTACAGTCTAACCATTTTGCCACCACGGCTCTTATAACCTGGGTTATAAACAAATAAATGCATGAGGGTATTTATGGGCACAAATTTACAACTTCTAACCTAACTTGTTTTCCTTATTATTTCTTGTTGACACAATTTTCTTCTTCCAAGAAAGTGAGAGCATGCTAGTCAATAGTCTAAATGTACCTAATGCATCTTTGGAACTTCCTAGCAGCTTTAATTTACAATCTGTTTCCCAGATGAAGAATATTTTTCGGAAGCTGGAAAAACATGAGATCCAACCTTATGAAATTGCATTAGTTCACTGGGAAAATGAAGAGATCAGCTATAGAAGAGGAGAGTAAGTATGTGAATGTCATAAACTCATGGAGTTTTCCATTTAAGCCACAGGCTAATGGTAGAAATTTTGACAAATAATTATTTCTGGAACATATATTCATATACAAGTTGCATCATAGCATCTAGGTATTTCATAAAATTCTTCATAAAAAATATTGGTAATTCCATTGTAAAACAAGAAAGTAGTGATGTTTTGGGGAAGCTATTGCTGACATTCCCTCCACCTCCTCCAGCTGCACATTCCATTGCACAGGTAGCTCTTTCACTCCATCTGCTCAATGACCCAGGAGATCGTTTAACATCTGGAATTGGGAATGCTGGATTGCAATTATTGAGTGAAGCAGTTACATGAACATCTCGCTTAATGACTACTTCACTCAATGACTGAGATTCTGATCCTGATTGTAGTTATAAGTTGAGGACAGTCAGCATATTCCAGTTGTTAAAAGACTGGCCCTTACTATGCTTCCACAAACTATTAGTGTTCTGTTTGAGCATCCTCAAGCCAACGCACTCAACTATGTACGAAGTATTACCACTTTTATGTTGATTGAATATGCACTGTTGAAGTTTTAAATGAAAACAGATAAAATGAAAGAAACAGAAATTCACTTATACAATAAAAGAAATAAAAATTCACATGTGGAATAAGGCCTATGTTAAATCAACTACTCCTAAATTTTATTTTATTTTTTGTATTCTTATGATTAGCTGAAGGATACCTACTTATGTTTTATTACACAGTCCTACCAGTTCTTTTAATACTCACTTGATTCACTATTAGACCAATGGTAATGCTGACTGGGGCAGATGAGGGAGCAGGAAGTTGCTTGAACCTAATGTAATCCATTCATATCTTTTTTGTAGAGGACAGTCAAAACTTCATAGAGGAGAAATCTTGATAAATTCAGAATTAGAAATGGATGATTTCATTTTAGAGAAGTTTGCTTTTTCCAATGCTCTCTGCCTTTCTGGTAAGCGATCTATCATATAATTTCATTTAATGATCTGTATTATTATTTGAAATCTGGGAGGAAATGGAGTTCATGAATGCATTTATAATGTATACGGCACTCAAAAATACTCTGCGTGAAACATCTAATTACAACTATTTTGAAAAATTTGCTCAGTCTCACAGCACTTTCTCTTGCTTATTGACTGAAAAAGAGGGGGAGAGGGAAGGAAGGAAGGAACCAACCAACCAACTAGACAACCTGTGCCCTGTTGGGTCATTGCTTCAAAGATATCTTCTTATTTCAACAGGGAAAATGAATGACCAAGAGTGGGCCAATAAAGAGTGGGAGCAGGAGGGACTTCCAATTTCCTGCCGGCTTCCCCATTGTGTTTCCTTTTGTAAATTTGGCAGGGAACATCAGAAATCTCCATTCCTTTCCTTTCTCTCTTCCCCTTTCCCCCTCCAATATGCAGGTAAGGGACTGTTGCTGGGTGGGAGTGGGAGCAAGGGATTCTGAGACTAACTGGCAAACTGTCACAAAATGAAGATCACATAACAGCCAATAACACTGAAGCAGCCACAACTTTTCCAAATTTTATTTCCTCAGGGAATCATGATGCCAGATTTTGGGCACCTGCTGTAGGTTAGCTTATTTGAGGGACCTTGGTTCAAAATTAGTTACTCTATGAACAGTGTTTTGCAAAGTTCAAAGTTATGACAACAAAAGTTTTAATATCAAAAGTATTACTTTTGAAAAGGCGACTGGGCTTTTCAAAAAATAAAAACACTTGATACAACTGGATGACTGAGAATCTTGATAGACAAAATATTTTATAGTACATAGATTATGCCATTGCAAATAATTTATGCTTTACTGTAGACTTGTGACCCTTAATAGTACTTTTGAGAGCCACTTTTATGAAGAGAGTAAAGAATCAGACTAGTACTGTTAATTCTAGTCCTGCTTTAGGCACAAAGGCAGTTGGGTGACCTTGGGATAGTCACTTTCTCTCAGCCCTAGGAAGAAGGCAATGTCAAACCACTTCTGAGAAACAGAAGAAACAGAGTGTATTATCCTTAGTAAACTGCATAAAATTTAAGCATTCTTACTTTGTAGAAAACAATATCATGAAAGTAATGTTTCCCTTTGGGCTGAAAGAGACATGAAATGGGAGGTTTATGTTTGAATCTTATGTGAATTGGGAATAGAGTACTTTGATTTGAATAGGGGCAGCAGAAATTTTATCTTTACTTTTTTTAGTAGGAAAGCTATTATCAATCAGCTAGAAGGGACCTTGGAGGTCTTCTAATCCAACCCCTGCTCAAGCAGGATACCCTATATCAGTGGCTAACCTTTTTTGGCTCCCGTGTGAAAAGTGGGGGGAGGGCAGGGGGATTGTGCGTGGGTGTGCCACATCCATAATGCTATGCGTCCTCCCTCCCATGTGCCCATGCGACCAGCACCCTACCCCCACTTTTGGTGCTTTTTTTTTCTCACTCCCCAGGCTCCAGAGACTTTCTAGAGTCCCAGAGCCCGGGGAGGGCGAAAATAGCCCCCCTCCCAGAGGCTTCAGGAGCTTCCCTCAAAAGAAGGCTGAAATCAGCTGGCGTGCTGGAGCTGACAAGGCAACGCATTGCGTGCCCTAACAAATGGCTATGTGTGCCACCCGTTGCACATGTGCCATAGGTTTGCCATCACGGCCCTATATCATTTCAGACAGGTGGCTTTCCAGTCTTTTCTTAAAAACCTCCAGTGATGAAGCATATAAAACTTTTGAAGACAAGATGTTACACTTGTTAATTGTCCTCACTGTTAGAAACTTTCTCTTTAATTCCAGATTGCTTCTCTCCTTGATTTCCATCCATTATTTTTTGTCTTGCCTTCTGGTGTCTTGTCTTGCCTTTTGGGGAAAAAGTTGACCCCCTCTTCTTTGTGGCAGTCCCTCAAATATTGGATTACTGCTATTATGTCATCCTAGTCATACTTTTCTCTAAACTAGCCATACCCAATTTCTGCAACCACTCTTCATATGTTTTTGTCTCCAGGCCTTTAACCACCATAGTTGTTACTTAGAGCAGAGAAATAATTGGTAGATTCATATAAAATGGTTAAAAGGTTCATATAAAACACTATGCCAGGATTAAAAAAAAACCTTGAAAAAATAATTTTGACTTGATTTGCAAATTTTGTGCAAGGTGGGTTTTTTACATTACACTGTCAAAAAGAACATATCAGGTTAACAGAGAACAAATTCTTGTCCCTAAGTTAAAATCAGAAACTTGTACCTACTCTAAAGTCTAAAAGAAATAATCAGCATATCAACATTACTTGTCAAGCATTGGACAATACAAATTTAAATGTTTTATTTTGTGATAAAACTTGGAAATGTAGCTCATGTGAATAATATATTTTTATGCTTTTCTCTAATGTAGTAAAACTGGCCATTTGGGAAGCAGCACTGGATAATTTTGTAGAATCTATTCAATCAATACCTGAGGTACTTACTATTTTTTTCATTCTTCCATAAAATTTGTGGATTTTTAACATCATAGGTGATTGAATTTTGGATTGTTGTATTTACCATCTGTTCTTGGACACAGGAATGAATTGAATTTGTTTGCCAGATCAAAATTTCAGTGAAACTCTGTATTACATTTGAACAATTAGATATGAAACACTTCCAAGTTAACTCAATGACTTTACAAAATGCTTAATTAAACTCATGTGTCTAAGGGGAAAACCCTGTTGTTTTAATTATACCTATTTTATGTTTCTTATGGGAAGCTATTTGTTTGAATGTAGATTGACATGTTTATTATTAATGCTCATGTCAACAAGTTTCACTATATAGGATGCCAAGAAGAAAAACCTGCATGGAAATTTGAAATACAAAAAATTAACTTCCCAGAGTTAAATTTAAAATAGTTTTTTACTCACATTAAAAATGATAGAATACACTAAAGTTGATCCTTTTGTTAGAAAATGGAGTTAAATATAGGAGTAGAAAGAGGAATAGGTCATCAATAAAAAGTATACACTGCTCAGAACTCAAGAGAAGCTGGCAGGAAAGCTAAAATTCAATGGTTGGCATATTATACTAAGAAAAGAAGAAAGTTATTTAGATATGTTTAAAGTAAAAGAAAAAAAGAATCAGTGTAGCAGTTGTATGTTGAAGATGGCAAAATGTTGTGTTCCCCAGGTAGTAGTGAAGAACAAAACATAAGGAATTAAAGGTTGGGTCTTATAAAAACATGATAAAATAATTACTTTGCATAAATCCTGGGGATTTGTCATTTTTGGTTCTGCATGGGCTGGTTTGCATCAGACAGAACCAGTGCACAATCTTGAGGTCCTCCCAGACTCACACCTCCTGCTTGATTTAGACCAGTGGTAGTCAACCTAGTCCCTACCGCCCACTAGTGGGAGTTCCAGCTTTCATGGTGGGCAGTAGGGGTTTTGTCCGATACTGAAGCACTTTCCTTTTTTTAAATTTCATTGACTTTTAAAAAAAATTTCATAGCATTATTTAAAAACATTTTCATTAGGTTTTCATAAAATTCCCTGTGATAATTTAAATTTCTGAAAATATACTATTTGTATCATCCGCGCATAAATTTAGTTCATACGTGAAACTAAATGGAGCTATAGTATGACCACAAACAAAAGAGCCTCCTCCCAGAATAGCTTGCGCATCTCCCCCCACACCACCCAGCTGTAACAGAGAAGCAAAGCTAGTAGCCGGCGTCCCCCCCCCCCCCGCAACCCAATCCACGATGTGCGAGAGGCATGCGCAGACGATGAAACACGGCACAGGCTCTTTTGTTTGCGGTCACACTGGTCAGTACGCAGATTTGTGAGAGTGAGTACGTGCCTACAGCTTCAAACAAAATATTGTGAAATATTGTGAGCCCATGTCTCAAAAAAAGAAATACGCTCGTGGCTATTTGCCAGAGTATCTGAAGATGGGTTTCATAGAATCAGTTGTAAATAAACAACATCCAATGTGTTTATTGTGTCATAAAACATTATCCAATGAGGCAATGAAGCCAAGTCGATTGTGAGAACATCTTTCTACAAAGCATCCAAATGATATGGACAAGCCCATTGAATATTTTCAGGAAATATATAAAAAAAATTCAAAATCGTTCAACAATTGTTGCATCATTTAAGAAACAACATGCAGTGAACGAAGATGGATTAATTGCCGCTTATCGCATTTCATAATTAATTGCAAAAAGTGGTAAAATCTATAATATTGGAGAAAGTGTAGTAATACCCTCTATAAAAGAATTTATCTCAACGGTAATGCATCAGGATATACCTGGAATTTTAAAAAAGTTGCCCCTAAGCGATAGCACAATAAAGCAACAAATTGAAGAAATGGCTGTTAATGTTGAAAAAAAACTTATAAGTATTCTCTATCTATATTTAATACAGTGAAATCATACTTTACAAAAAATAATATTCCTTTGAATAATATTGTTGCATGCGCTACTGATGGAGCACCATCAATGGTAGGTCACTATTGTGGATTTGTTGCTTATTTGAAGGAAGAAGTGCCAAATCTTTTATGTATTCATTGTGTGGTGCACAGACAACATCTTGTAGAAGAACATCTAAGTACAAGTCTCCATTCATCATTAACTATAATAATTTGTGCTGTAAGCAAGATCAAATCCAATGCAAAATATGACAGAATGTTTTGACAGCTTTGCCAGGACAATAATGAAGATTTTATTACGTTACTTTTGCACACAGAAGTTCGGTGGCTGTCAAAGGGTACATCTTTGGCTTGTTTTGTAGCATTATATGATAGTGTCATACAATTTTTTGAAAGTAATAATGAGACCAATTTGTGTCAACAGTTAAAAACAGTAAAGAACGATGCCTTTTATTTGGCAGATATTTTCAAGAGATTTAATGATGTCAATTTGCAGCTTCAAGGAGCTAATAAAACTCTTATAGATTGCCAAAGTATTGTGTCATTATTTATTGACAAACTTGATCTACTTCATTATAATCTATTGAAGAGAGAATTTCATCAGTTTCCTGAATTATCATCTATAAAAGATGATGTAACTCCAGAGGATATTGAGATTCAGTAGCCACCTCAACGAACTTAAATTGGACATGGAAAAACAATTTGAAGATATTTTGAAATTGAAGGTGTATGACTGGATGAAAAATCCTTTTACCGCAAATATTGAAGAGGCTGATACAACTTGCCAAGAACAACTGTTAGAAATTAGATATGATGAAGAAAGTAAACATAAATTCGATAGTGGTGGATATGAAAACCTATGGCAAAAAAAAAAAATGCCTGTGTAGAAAATGATATTGTTTATTATTACCTTTCCCTACCTCATATCTTGTGGAATCAGGCTTTAGTGCTGTTAATCATATTATGACCAAAGAAAGAAACCGCCTGAATATTTCCGAAAGAGAAGACCTTCGTTTGTTCCTTACAAAAATCAAGCCAGATACCCAGTATTTAGTTTCGCAGCCTCAGCCTCGGGGATCTCATTAATAATTTAATTAATTAAATGTAATTTCATCAGACTTCATGCTTCTGTGTATGCAAAATATAAATAAAAAGATAGATTTATCTACAGTAAGTTTTATAGATTTATTCTGCCAAACTTAGCGAAAGTCCAACAAAGTATTTGATAAGTAATTATTATTATATGCTTTAACTTGCTGTAACTCTGCTTTATAAATTTTATAAAGTACTTCACCATTACTGTGGAACCGGTGGGTGGTTAGAAAATTTTACTACTAACAGAGATACAAAAGTGGGTGGTAGGTATAAAAAGGTTGACTACCCCTGATTTAGACCAATGTGTTTTGGAAAATATTCTTTTTTCCAGGGTGCTTCTAATAATGTTGTGTGCTCTGCAATATTTCTTTTGGGAGGAAAGTGTTATAACAGTCTTGAAGAGCACCAGAGATTCTCCATTTAGGATAAAATGCATTCAATATTTATCCACCTGGACAATTCTCCCTTGGTTGGTTGGCTAATTAGCCATGATGGTCAAGGATCAAGAGAACAATACTTCCTTGTGGTCTACATTCTTAGGCTGAAAAAGATTCCATTAAACTGGAGAAGACAAGGAATTTGGACCTGGAACAATGTGCTTACATCAGTGTGAAGTATTCTGTTCTTAAGGTGCCATTCAGATCTATCACAGCAAGAATCTAAGTGCATTTATTAGGATAGTGTCAACCCTTTAGGGCAGATAGGATCAAGAAACAGGCACAGCAATGATTATTATAGATAGAATGACTGAATCTTGTAAACTTTCAAAAGTTTTTCTCTGCCCATTTTACCTGAAACAAAATCAAAGCAAGCTTATTTGGAAAAGTCCCCCTCAGCAGTTGACTCACTCTGTCCCCCATTTCCAAGCCAGATTTACATTCCTTCAAAATAGATACTATGGATTTTGTGTTACTATAAAAAGCTTGCATATCTACAGTGGGGCAAAAAAGTATTTAGTCAGCCACCAATTGTGCAAGTTCTTTCACTTAAAAAGATGAGAGAGGCCTGTAAATGACATCATATGTAGACCTCAACTATGAGAGACAAAATGAGAAAACAAATCCAGACAATCACATTGTCTGATTTGGAAAGAATTTTTTTGCAAATTATGGTGGAAAATAGTATTTGGTCACCTACAAACAAGCAAGATTTCTAGCTCTCACAGACCTGTAACAACTTCTTTAAGAGGCTCCTCTGTTCTCCACTCATTACCTGTATTAATGGCACCTGTTTGAACTTGTTAGCAGTATAAAAGACACCTGTCCATAACCTCAAACAGTCACATTCCAAACTCCACTATGGTGAAGACCAAAGAGCTGTCGAATGACACCAGAAACAAAATTGTAGACCTGCACCAGGCTGGGAAGACTGAATCTGCAATAGTCAAGCAGCTTGGTGTGAAGAAATCAACTGTGGGAGCAATAATTAGAAGATGGAAGACATACAAGACCACTGATAATCTCCCTTGATCTGGGGCTCCACGCAATATCTCACCCCGTGAGGTCAAAATGATCACAAGAACGGTGAGTAAAAATCCCACAACCACACGGAGGACCTAGTGAATGACCTGCAGAGAGCTGGGACCAACGTAACAAAGGCTACCATCAGTAACACACTACGCCGCCAGGGATTCAGATCCTGCAGTGCCAGACATGTCCCCCTGTTTAAGCCAGTACATGTCCGGGCTCGTCTGAAGTTTGTTAGAGAGCATTTGGATGATCCAGAAGAGGATTGGGAGAATGTCATATGGTCAGATGAAACCAAAGTAGAACTGTGGTAGAAACACAACTCGTCGTGTTTGGACGAGAGAGAATGCTGAGTTGCATCCAAAGAACACCATACCTACTGTGAAGCACGGGGGTGGCAACATCATGCTTTGGGGCTGTTTCTCTGCAAAGGGACCAGGACGACTGATCCGTGTACAGGAAAGAATGAATAGGGTCATGTATCGTGAGATTTTGAGTGCAAGCCTCCTTCCATCAGCAAGGGCATTGAAGATGAAACATGGCTGGGTCTTTCAGCAGGACAATGATCCCAAACACACCGCCCGGGCAACAACGGAGTGGCTTCATAAGAAGCATTTCAAGGTCCTGGAGTGGCCTAGCCAGTCTCCAGATCTCAACCCCATAGAAAACCTTTGGAGGGATTTGAAAGTCCGTGTTACCCAGCGACAGTCCCAAAACATCACAGTTCTAGAGGAGATCTGCATGGAGGAATGGGCCAACATACCAGCAACAGTGTGTGCCAACCTTGTGAAGACTTATAGACAATGTTTGACCTCTCTCATTGTCAACAAAGGATATATAACAAAGTATTGAGATGAACTTTTGATGTTGACCAAATACTTATTTTCCACTATAATTTGCAAAAACAAAATCTTTCGAAATTAGACAATGTGATTGTCTGGATTTGTTTTCTCATTTTGTCTCTCATAGGTGAGGTCTACCTACGATGTCAATTACAGGCTTCTCTCACCTTTTTAAGTGGGAAAACTTGCACAATTGGTGGCTGACTAAATACTTTTTTGCCCCGCTGTACTTGAGGATTCATCCTCTTTGTTTCCTGGAAACTCTTGTAGAATGCTGAGATATTCATCAGATAACATAAGTCTTTGTGAATTTTAATCTCTGTCTTGTAGGATAGATCTTAATTTAAATCTAAATTTTGTCAGGAAGTTCTCCAGCCATAACAATTGGGTTATCACAGGGCGTCACGCTGGAACGGGCTGCTGACAGACTCTCTGTTCGGTTCGCCCGGTCTTTCCACGAGCGTGGCCGTAATAGGCAAGGTCCCTTCGAGGTGCGAGGACCTTTGGAGAGGGGAAACCTCTGTGCAGTGGAGGGTGAAAGGCGATCTCCTCCCACGAAGCAAGAGGCTCCCTCAGAGTTCGTGCAAAAGAGGTCGGCTGATTAATGGCCGACCAGAAGGCGTGACTGCCAGCCACTAATAAGGAAGGGAGAGACAGCTGCAGGGAATATATAGCGGACCAAATGACGGTAATCACAAGATCTGACTTAAAAGCCTAAACCTAAAAGATAAACAACTTTACTGCAATAAATACAGATACGTGTGTGGGCGCATTTATCTGCAGCGGCTATTAAATACAAACAGTGAACTTTTGTGAAAGCTGATTGACGTTGTGAATAGAAGAAGACAGGCTTTGGACTAGTTAAATTTGAGGATTAACAGAGGACGAGACGAAGAAGAGAAGCTGGATTTGCCTGCCTGGGAAAAAGGAAAGAAGTTTAATCACAAGGGTTTGAAGTACCCGGTGTCATATTACAGCCAGAGACAGCAGAAGGAAAACACTACACTGACAACAGGAAGAGATTGATGGGTGAGTTCTAAATACTTTCTGGCCTCTCCTGCACCCTGTCGTATCACGCTGAAACGTTTCTCTTCCTGACTCTCCCAGATACTATAGAATTAACTGAGCCTATATTTCACAGCCCTGCTCCAGCTTAATTACCCTGTATGTACCCCGGGCTCTGTATAACTACTTAAGCAGCACTCAGAAGGTACTAGACTTACACCTTATAGGGGAAGAGCTGAATTAAAGCAAATGGCAACGAAAACAGTAACCTTAATTAAAGGGAGTAAAAAGCAAACTCCCCTATCTACCCCGGTGAGGGAAAAGTCCCCTGAGGGCAGGCAAACGGGAGATAAGGCAGCCCCAACCCTGCAAGACCAGGAAGTAACAATGGACTCCTTACAAGAGACAATATTGAAGATGGGGGAAAGTGTCGCCAAAGGCCTGGAGGGAGTAAAGAATGAAATGCGTGAAGTAAGAAACAATATGGGAAAAATTGAGGAACGTATAGGAGTAATACAAACAGCGCTGCTGAAAAATGAGCAGGAAATTCAAAATGTTAAGGGGAGAACGGAAATAGTGGAAAAAAGGATAGACAAAGTGGAGGACAATCTGGAATCTATAAACTCAAGCCTGGAGGAGGCCATCCTCCAGCTAGAATTAGAGCGATCAGCATATTATTTAAGACTACAAAACGTGGAGGAAGCAAAAGATGAAAACCTCCGGGAGCTGATTGGAGAAATCCTGGGATTAGTCCTCGGCAGGCCGAAAAAAGAGGTTATTAATGATCTGGACGAAGCCTATAGAGTCAATACAGGCTTCGCGAGACGCCACCGGCTTCCGAGGGAGATCCATGTGAGGGTGTTGAGAAGACAGCTGAGAGAGGACATTCTAAGTACAATAAGAGGGGACTCTCTAACATACAAAGGTAAAGAAATTCTCATCTTAAAACAGACTCCACGGAGAGTCAGAGAGAAGAGAAGGAAATACAACTTCCTCTCCACACGTTTAAACAGAGACAGAATTCAGTTCAGATGGCTCCTTCCAGAAGGAATGTTGATAACATGGAGGGAAAAGAAATACCGAATAGATACCTTGGCGAAAGCTCAAGAATTCCAGGAACTTTTACTAGCAGACGATGAGAGATTTAATAAAGAAGGACTTTTAAGACAGGGGGACACTATAATTGAAACTCAACCAGAGGGGCGGGGGCCAGGAGAGGCCAGAGAACGAGAGAGATATGGCAGAGAAGATTCGAGAGCAAGGTCACCCATCGAGACTCGATCCAAAGGTGCCCTCAAAGCGAATAACGTGTAAGGGAATTGAAGAATGGGAAACGAATGTACTATCAGCTAATGTAAATGGTCTTAACATAACTTCCAAAAGAAAACGAGTACTGTTGGATCTAGTGAAACAAAAGTTAGATGTAATCTGTCTTCAGGAAACCCACATTAAAGAAAAATACAATAACCTGTTGGTCTGTCCAAAACTAGGTAAAACATTCTGCTCGTCAGCACAAACCAGAAAAAGAGGAATTGTGATGTATATAAAAGAATGGTTGAACCCCAAATTAATATATGCAGACAAAGGTGGTAGGGTATTAATGGTGGAGATAATTAATGGTGGGAAAAAAATTTTACTAGTTGGAATCTATGCCCCAAATCAAAAACAAGAGAGATTTTATATTAATCTATATAAGAGGATAAATGAAATAGAGTGGCAAAATATATGTATTCTAGGGGATTTCAACGCTATAGCAGATGGTAAGATGGACTATAAGGGTACCCACAAGAAAAGCACAAGAAGGAAACTACCGTCTGCCTATGTAAATATGGTGAAGGATTTAGATCTTTATGATGTCTGGCGAGCAATGAATGACAAGATGCAACAGTACACGTTTTACTCCCATCCACATAATTCATGGTCCCGTATCGACATGGTTTGGTCAAACTCGGAGCTACTCATGGATACTGTAAATATTGAAATAATAACCAACAAGTGGGCCGATCATCACCCAGTCTTATGGCAATGGAAAGGGAAGGCAAGGATAAAAGCTAGGTGGACATTAAACCAGAACATACTACAAGAGAAACAATTTGTACAACAAATAGAAAAGGAACTGGGCTACTTCTTTAAAGAAAACGGTAAAGAGCAGACCTCAATACAAAATGTTTGGGACACGATGAAGGCAGTTGTGAGGGGAATTTCCATAGCCTATATAATAAGAAGAAACAAAATGCACAGGGAAAAACTTAATACACTGAACAAAGAACTAAGAGAGACGGAACTGCTGACCCAGAAAGAGCCAGAAAATAGTAGACACAGGGAAAAAGGAGAGTTAATTAAACACCAAATAAATTTGATCTCCCAAGAGGAAATAGCACAAAACATTAAGAAAATGAAGCAGAATTATTTTGAACATGCAAATAAAACTGGGAGATGGTTGGCCCACAAAATAAGAAAGGAGAAGGTCAAAAGAATTATTAAACAACTGTATGACGAGGAGGGGAATCTGAAACAAGAAATAGGAGAAAAGAAAAAGATAGTACAGAACTATTATAGGAAACTATATAAACAAGACGAAATTAATGAACAGGACATTAGAAAATACCTTATAAAGCAGAAGCTTCCAGTCTTGTCGGAGGAGATACGAGAGAGATGCTCGATAAAGAAATTACACAAGAAGAACTGAAAAAGGCCATTCAAAAACAAAAAAACAATAAAACACCTGGGCCGGATGGGCTCCCGTCGGAAATATATAAAAAACTTCAAAATACCATAGAAGACAAATTATTAGAACTATGTAATGATACATTGCAAAATGGTAGGGTCCCAAAATCATGGGGGGAAGCCTACATTACCCTAATACCAAAGGAAGAGGCGGACAGTAGCAAGGTCCAAAATTATAGACCCATATCCCTGTTAAATGCAGATTACAAAATCTTTGTATCAATATTGGCGGAAAGACTAAAAATAATATTAAATCAAAGTATCCATTCGGATCAAAACGGCTTTCTCCCAAAAAGACATATTAGAAACAATACAAGAATAATAATGGACACCCTGGAATTCTATCAAACAAGATCCGAGAAACAACTCGCATTAATCTTTGTTGACGCTCAGAAAGCCTTTGATAACCTAGATTGGAACTTTCTAATCACTCAACTAAAAATGATGAAATTTGGCGATAAATTTATTAAGATTATAGAATCTATATATTCACGGCAATCTGCAAATATTATAGTCAATGGGGAACTAACGGAGAGGATACAAATTGGAAAGGGTGTTAGACAAGGGTGCCCGCTCTCCCCACTACTATTTATTACGTCTCTAGAGGTCCTTTTAAATCGGATAAGATCAAATCAGGAAATTAGGGGCCTGACCATAAAAAAAGAACAATATAAAGTACAGGCCTTCGCGGATGACATGGTCTTTATCGTGGAAGACCCCTTACTTTCAGGACCGAATTTGATGAAGGACATTGAGAACTTTGGGTGTGTGGCCGGTTTAAAAATAAACAAGGAAAAAACAAAAATGATTATAAAAAATTTCCCCAAAAACCAGATTGGAGAACTAGAGGAAACAATGGAATTAAAGGTAACTAAAAAAATTAAGTATTTAGGGATCTGGCTGTCTGCGAAGTGCTCTTCCATAAAAGAAGACAACTATGATAAGTTGTTACAGAATACCCAAAAGGACTTAAAAACCTGGTCAAAACTACAACTATCACTGATGGGAAGAGTCGCAGTAATTAAAATGAATGTTCTCCCAAAAATCCTCTACCTATTTCAAACGGCACCGGTTAAGCTAGGGGAAAAATTTTATAATGATTTGGACAAAATGATTCGTAACTTTATATGGAATGGTAAAAAGCCCAGAATAAAATATATGCACCTGCAGGATAAAAGAACTCAAGGGGGAATGGGATTACCGGAATGGAAAACATATCATCAAGCAGCAACAACTATGTGGATAAAAGAATGGGTAATGTTAGCTAATAAAAGAATCTTAACAATAGAGGGCCACGACCTGCAATACGGGTGGCACAACTACTTATGGTGCGAGGGAAATAAAATCCACAATTATTTTAGTAGTCACCATTTAAGGGGGGTATTGATTAAGGACTGGCTCGAAATTAGAAGGAGATACTATACGCAACTACCTAAATGGATATCTCCGACGGAAGCCCTGATATACCCGAATTTGATAAACTTGGATAAAATTGTTACCTACCAACAGTTGCTAGACGACCAAAACAAACTAAACCCCAGGGAAAATTTGGCCGATAAGGGAATAAACATCGATTGGTGGCCATATCTTCAAATTCAAAACAAACATAAATTCGATCTAGCACAACCTGGCTTCCAGAACAAGAACCAGGAATTAGATAAAATTTTAATTGGACCAGATGAGAAATTAATTTCAAAAATATACAACTGCTTACTAATTCGAAAAACGGAAGCAGAAAGAGTAAAAGAAGTCATGGTAACCTGGGCCCAAAACATCGGCCACTCAATAGATCTAGACGACTGGGAAAGAGTCTGGGAATGGAATCTAAAATTGACAAAGTCGACGGCCTATAAAGAAAATATATATAAAATGTTCTACCGCTGGCATCTTCCACCGACAAGACTGGCGAAAATGTCTTCAAAAGTTTCAGCCATATGCTGGAAATGTAAAACGGTGCTGGGCACGTACTACCATATGTGGTGGACGTGTCCGGTAGCCAAAGCATATTGGAAGCAAATACTAGGATGGCTGAATGGAATCCTGTCAATTAAACTATGCTTTAAGCCGGAAACTTTCTTATTAGGAATAATAGATCAAAAAATTTGCAAATCTGACCAATACCTCCTAGTCCATATTCTGACAGCGTCAAGGATTGTTTACGCACAGTGCTGGAAGAGTGAAAATGCCCCTACCAACACTATGGTGATGAATAAAATTTTAGAACTAGCAGAAATGAACAGACTGACGATGCGAATTAATGACAAAGAAGACACAGACTTTTATACAGTCTGGGAGAAGCTATACAAATGGCTTGATGAGTCAGTGAAGACCTAGACATAAAAAGAGATAGCTAACTAACCTATCACGATTAAACCAATAACTCAAATGAACAATATACAACAACTGAGAGATAAACGAAAGGAGAAATGTATCAGGGGCGAGAACCCACCGTCGAGCAATTTTGTCACGCTACAATGCTGGGAAAACTTTAAAAAGCTGATAGGAAATTCGCTATAATTACCTGCATGAAATTAGTGATCAAACTTCATTTTAGATGAGGCGAGAAGACGTATAATCCTTGCCTCTTCAAGCAAGGAAAGGGAAAGAGAACCAGATTGTCCTCAGCAGAGGAAAATACGCAAATGTAACAAAGGTTAGAAGGGAGGGAAGGAGGATAGTAGGGAAGTCTGGATGGAGAGGAGAAAGGAGAGGAATAGGAAAGGCAGAAGAAGGGGGGAAGAAAGAGGAGGAAGAGAAAGAAGAGAAGGGAAAGAAGGTGGGAAGAAAGAAGGAGAGAAGAAAGAGAAGAAACTGGGGGAGGAAGGAGGGAGGGAAGAAGAGAGGGTAGTAAAGAGGGAAAGAGGGAGGGAAAGAAAGAGAGAAGGAGAGTTGAAAGGAAGGAGGGAAGGAGGGAGGAAAGGAGGGAGATTAAGAGAAAAGGAAGGAGGAGGGAAAGAGGCAGGGAAGGAGGGAAGGTATGTGTGAAGGAGGGGGGGAGCGAGGGAGGGAAAGGAGGGGGAAGGAAAGGAGAAAAGGAGAAAAGAAAGGAGGGAAGGCAGGGGAGAAGGAAGTAAGGGGGGAGGGAAGAAAAGAGGGAGGGAAAGATACCTAACCTTTGATGTTTATAATGATTTGATAGTATGGGAATATCTCGAAATGTAGTTGTATTGTTTTGTTACAAGTTATGGATGTTGTATTTTCTTTTTACCAATAAAATCTATAAAAAAAAAAAAAAAATTGGGTTATCACAAACTGTCTATGGCAAGACTGCCTATCCCACCTCCCAAAGTTAATATGAAATTCAGAATAGATCTTTATTGTCATTAGGATTGTTTCTGCCAGTTCAAGTAAAGAGTGCAGTTGGATGGATAATATTGTACATCTAAAAAAAATCAATGTTCTCCCTTCTTACAGATGCTTAAATTAAGAAAGAAACTGAAACTGTCTCATGCTGATGTTATGCAGAAAATTGGGGAACTGTTTGCCTTGAGGTATCTGAATGAAAAATAAGCAAAAAGATTGCATTTTAGAGTGCAAGAGATACCATGATAGTATTCACACATATGGATATAGTATACTGGCATGTATAATCCGCTTTTTAAATGTGTGATATTTTTAAAGTGATACAATTATATTTCTCTCTTCTGCATCTAGACTATTGTCCTCTGTCCTTTAACAGAACTAAGTAATGTTTAACAGAATCCAGAGCTTACTTGTGTAAATTTAATACCAATAAGCATCTTGTTATTTTCCTGTTAAAATGTGGTTTATTTGTCAGGTCCTTACTTTTGATTATGTGTCACTAAATAGTATTAACTAGCAGCACAAAGATAAACCTTCAAACTAATCCCATTGTATATTGGTTTTTTTAATACCACTAGTTTTTTTCTGTATTTTCTTCAACTCCTGATAACCTAGGTTTGTAGTAATACACATATAGCAGAATAAATAAAAGGTGATAACATGTTGTATATAAAGCTTTAATCAGGTTCTAAAAGAATAGAATGTTTATTCGGAGATTGAAAACTTAACTATAAGTTCTGTAGCTGTGACAATGTAACATTTTTTTTTTGCTACATGAAGTATGTTTGTCCAAAGAGTACTTGTTTGTCTCAACTTATAACAGTGCAATATGCAAAATACAATTCATTACCTGGCTTTTAAATAAGAATTTATCTTTCCTTCCTCAGGCATCATATAAATCTGAGTTCTGATCTGTTGATTACCCCAGATTTCTACTGGGACAGAGAACATCTTGAACAACTGTATGATAAAATGCATCGGTTTCTCAGTATTGATCGCAGAGTTAAGGTATTATTTTATTATTTTTATCTACAGTATTTTTCGGAGTATAAGACACTCTGAAGTATAAGACGCACCTAGCTTTTGGGGATGAAAACAAGGGAAAAATATCTGCCTCTGCCTCCCAGCAATTTCCCTCCTTGCAACAAACAGCAAACAGTACAGACAATATACATGCGTTTGTAATGTTATATTTCAGATTATACTTGTACAGATGTTGTTAAAATTGATGTGCTTTCTGGAAGTATAGTTATTCTCTGCTATTTAAAAGAATAGCACTGGGCCTCTTCAGATCAAGCATTTATTTTAAAAAGCTTCTTCATTTTGTTAAGGTGTCTAGAATAATAATAAAGCTGTCTTTAAAAAATAGGTGTAATAATTTGAACATTCTATAGGCATTTATAGTTGTTGACTTACCTCCTTGCAGCAAACAGCCTGATTAGCACAAGGGAAAAAAATCTGCCTCTGCCTCCCAGCAATTTGCCACTTGGAGCAAGCAGCAAGTTTCACTTTCAATTTCTCCCTATCATCATCTGTTTCAGGCTGCAGGGATTGCTATAGTCTATTGAAGCTTCCGCAAGCCAGTATCTAGTTTTATTGTTTTATGCAAACATAACCAGTGCATTCTGTAACTTTTGGGGAGGTTTATAATATGTTTTGCCTTTTTCTTAAATCCAGTAATTCTGAATTCACCAACAATTTGGCAATGGAGTTTTACAGAAACTTGCTTTTATAGATTTTGCTTTTTCTAGAGTACTTTATGATTAATGGTTGACTCTAAAAATTATTGGATGTTTTTTCTTAAAACATTTACAATATTTTGCTATGGGGCTATTGCAGAAGTGTATCTTGGTGTCCCGTGGAAAAAGATGATTGTTAGATGGTAACAAAAAAAAAAATGTTTAGAAATCCAATCAAGAACTTGTGAACATAACATACTGCTTTCCACAAAACTCACTTTTCAATAGAAGAGAACATAAGTAGGTCAGGATTTAACTGCGGTCTCATTGATGCTCTCTAAGCATGGTTGTTTGCTTGCAGATGTTTCATTATTGAAAATGTAATATCAGTGCTGTGAGTGTGGTGCTTGCCCTTTCTTTATATATACAGTAGCTTTATATATACAGTAGGTGTTGGTAGAAGTGTAACTTTTTCTTTGGTAGTTCCTTGACTAGAGTATTGCTTTTTGCTTGTTTTGTCTGGTGTTGATCCTTGATTAACTGGGTGTAGATTGCTGGAGAGAATGTACCGTATATACTCGAGTATAGGCCGACCCGAATATAAGCCGAGGCACCTAATTTTACCACAAAAAACTGGAAAAGTTATTGACTCGAGTATAAGCCTAGGGTGGGAAATGCAGCAGCTACCGGTAAATTTCAAAAATAAAAATAGATACCAATAATGTTTTTGAATATTTATTTCAAAGAAAAACAGTAAACTAGCGGTGTATTCAATGAAATACTTCACTCACCTCATGATGCTGATGTCCCGCTGTGATGATGATGTCCCGTGCAGCCGCGGGAGCGAGGTCCCGCCTCCTATGACACACGGCACAGTGATTCCTATCATTGGATCACTGTACCAGAGGAGGTGGGACATCGCTATGTGGCTGCTTACCATAACAAGGAGGAGGTGGGACATCGTTGCAGAGCGGCAGGAGGGGGAGGAAGGGGAATCGTAAGACAGCCCTGCATTACATTAGAACGTGAGGAGGGGGGATGGTGCGGTGCGCGCTGCGCGGCAAACTAACACAGAGGGAGGGGAAACTCACAGGGGCACTGGGCCATTCACGAGTGTCACCCAGCGGCATGGCCCCGCCCCTTTTTCTCCTCCATTTCGGGCAAATTTTTCACTGACTCGAGTATAAGCCGAGGCGGCTTTTTTCAGCCCAAAAAGTGGGCTGAAAAACTAGGCTTATACTCGAGTATATACAGTATTCTGGTTTTTTTGTTTCTTAGCCTTTTTAAATTGTCTCATTTGAAAGGTGTGTAAATGCGGTTTATCTCTATGTGTCTATTAATGGATGAACTTGTCTGAAAGCTAAGCTTTCAGGAATTCCAGTTTTAGCTTGGTCTAGGTTGCTGTTTTCCAGTTGAAATTACAGTTCAATCTTTCTCTCTGTTGTGAGTTTTCATTGTACCTTCCAGTTGCTAAATAGTGTTTATGGATGCACTCTACTATCTCTTTTCTGCCTGTCTGTCCTGCATACAGTATGAGCTGTTACAGTCCTTATACTTTGTTATAGATGAGTCCCATTCTTTCTTGGGCTACTAAGTCATTTGGTTTACATAACTGTGCTTTGGAGGACTTCAGTTGATCTATGGACTACAGTGATACCATGTAGTTGTAATTGTGTTGATTGTTTCTGAAATGTTTTTGATGTAGTGTAGCAGGGATCAATTTAGCTTTACAGAGCATCATTATTTAGAATGAACCAGCTCACTGGGATAGTAATCTGTAACAATATTCACGAAACTTTTTGTAGATTCCACATATTCTTACTGGTTTCTGGACTATATTGTAATATTAGTACATAAATGTTTTAATTCAGTAACAGATTCAACAGGTAGTTTTTTGATGCCTTGATATAGCCCAGTTGTTTGAAATGAAATTAAGTGTGTGTGTATATGTATATGTAAACACACACACACACACACACACACACACACACACAAATTTGCTTTCAAAGATGTGATTGTTGCCATGACAGTGTTGTGCCTGTGTATGAACAATGAGATTCAGGAATAAAATGGCCTCACTACTGTCTTTAAATTAATGCACATAGATTTTAAAAAGTGTTGTGTTTTTTTTTTAAAAAAAAACTTCGCAGAATCTTCGCAATCCAATAAGGAATGATGAAATTGACAATTCCATTTGAGGAATTTTGTTTTACATTGTTTTATTTCAGGATTTGCTTCTAATTTTATGTTGAAATTCTCTGCTATTAACTTTATTAAAGGTTTGGGCATATTTAACCCTGTTGCATTGTTAGCTGAGTTTTGCTAGACTTAAATCTTGATTATTATTTGGTGAAGTATACTAGGCTAAGGCAGGTATTTTACACAATTTAACTAAATGCTTCAGAGGGCAATTGTGATGAGGGCTGACGCCTAAATATTTCCTTAAGTTCGTTGCAAGAAATACTCAATAGAAAAATGTATTTCTATTTAATTTTATAAATGCATGCAAATGGAGAAAGGAAATTGAGGCCTGGGATTATCTGGGTTATCTACACATTGCAATCTGTTGTATAAATGCTGAAAAATCACATTATCCCATGACTAAGAATTGTTCTGAGTGTTCAGTCTTTAGCTGCTCTAGTGTATTCAGTTTATAGAAACATTGTGATACAATTCTCCATATTTTTTATTTCAATAAATTCACCTCTGGAAGTAACTTATATTAAGATATTGTTTATTTAAGGTTTTCTGAAACATCAACTTTTCTGTCCTTACTACTGAAGGTAGTAAATGAAAAGCTCCAGCAGTGCACAGAACTGACAGATCTGATGAGAAATCATTTGAATGAAAAACATGCTCTGCGCTTGGAATGGATGATAGTAATACTCATCACAATAGAGGTTGGTTTACTAAAATTGTTTCGTAAAACATATGCAGAATGTTAAGTTCACTGAAGAGTATTTAAAGTCAGTTTCCTTAGACAAGGGACAAGTTTTCAAATAACTTTAAAATAGTTTCCATAAATTTATTTAAAAATATAGAAATCAGCATAGTACAATAGCTTGTCAATTTTACTATACTTTATTTTACTGTACACTCACAGCCTTATTTTATAGCCATATAAATCAGACCAACTTATAAGTTCATTACAGTGCATGTTGGATTACTTATATTCCATGAGTTGTACAAGGTATGTAGGCTGAACAAAGATTTAATGGTAATTTAATGTTTTACATGCTGTTTACATATATTGAATATTCTATTGCCTATTTCACTGTGTGTTGCCAATAGTACTGTTTAGGAAATCAATTATGCAAAATAGTCCCAATCAAAAATACAATAGCAACTTCCTCCTTTGTCATTGGAGTAATGTATTCTTTGTTAGATATTGCTTGTTCAGCAAAGGCCTAGAAATTCTGTCCTCCAGTCTTGAAATTCTTATTTTCTAAAGGTAGTCTTTGTCTCAACATTGTGGAGAGCAATTGTTAGGAAAAAGGCTTATAGCTTATAGCTGAATATCCACTCTATTGAATTGGTGACTAGATTTTAAGTATATTATCATCCTATGTCACTCTTTCACTGTCATCATTCCAAGTTCACAGAACCCTCCTGGATAGTGTTGTATCCATACCAGAGAGTATGAAGTTTACTCATGCTGTAGTACCCCAAATCATAGGGATGGCCTTGAGTTTCTCCACGTGTATAATGCAAAGGGAAAGGATGAGAATGGATTGAATGCATGAGGAGTAATCATAGTAATTATGTTTAATTAAATAACATTTACCTTTTCTTTCTGGCTCAACAACTGAAAGGCTAAATGCTGCTCTCTGGGAGGCAGAGGAGTTGTAAATCCCTATCCTAATGCTAAACTCAGTTAGTAGATTAATTACTAAAGCCTTCAGCATGTACAATTTCTGAATACAGGCAAGAATAACTATCCATCCCACAAAAACTACTTCATGTGCAGGCAGACAAGGTAGATAAGAGACAGAAGGGAGTAAAAGCTCTCTCTGGCATGAGTCCAGGATATCTGAGAAATCTTTTTCCAAAGGGATCATCCCACTTCTCATTCTGGCAAGAGCCTACTGCGGATCCCATCAGCCAAGGAATTTCGGCTGGTGGGATCTACAGAATGATCATTTTTTGCCACATAACCCCCATACTTTGGAACTTCTTGCCACCAGAGATTACATCTTCCCTGTCTTCTGGCATGGGGACTAATTGGCATGGGCACCCCGAAGGAAAAGCCATAGAAGTGGTTGGTGCAATAACAGAGAAGGCACCACTGCTGCTCCACTTGAAATGTCATTATGTTTTATTACATTGTAAGCTACCCAGAGTTGCCTCAAACCATGAGATGGGTGGCACATAAATGTAATTAATAATAAATTCCCTGGTTAGTGTTATAAATCAAATAGCCCTCTGTCCTAATACACAGCCACAGTTATATACACCCATAGTTAACAGATGTGAAATAGTTAAAAATTTTGGAAGGGGTGGATTTCAAAACAATAATACAAGGAATAAATTTAAATTCAGTAAATTTGCAAGTTTAGCAGTGATGCAGTGTACTCTTTGTTCAAGTTGCCACACACCTCACAATTCTTTTTTCTATAACCCCTCCCCATTTGTTCCCATTCCATGACCAGTACAGAATTCAGTATTCATTCTGCTGTCTTGGGATTTCAGTCAGTCTTCCCCATCCTCCCCCCCCCCAAAAAAATACTTTATGCTTCTGGTTTGGAGGTTACTGATTCCTGATATCTCGACATAGAGCACTTTGTGCAAACACTAAAAATAGAAACCAGCCAAATAAGCATGCAAGCTAGCAAAGTTCTGTTTTGTGTTGCAGGTCATGTTTGAACTTGGAAGAGTGTTTTTCTGATACCAGGTGTACATTGCAACACACATTTTACAAGACTAGTCGCTATCCGAGCAACAGGTTTATTGGACTTCAACTTTGTCCATTTTGGAAAGTGAGCAAATGTCATGATAAATTTATGGACATTTGCTACAAAATGATGGGAGTCAATGCATTTAATTTCATATTTCATCAGTAACTATGTTTCTTGGAATTGATGGTGTAAAAACATTGTGAAGCTGGTTTTCTATCTTACGGATGCAGATTATCTGTTATATTACAGGAAAAGGATATATATACAGTATGTACGACATTGAGCAGTTTTCTATATATGAGCTGCACGTTTTTTCACAATACATTCAATAGAATTAAGAAAAATATGTATATAATATGCTATTATGTATATGGGGATAGAAAACCTAATCCTAATATTGTTCATTTGTGAAGGAAGTTAAAATTAGAAATTCTCTTCAGCTAAAATTGTAACTGTCTTTGGAACTGTTTAATCATAAAGATTTTGTAAATTCAGATATTTTAAGAAGCAAGAGAAATTTAATCAAAAGTATTTGACTTAACTGCCTTAGACAAATTTTCCTCAGTAACCATTATGCATGTATGAATACCGACTGAAAAGCTGTGAAATAAAATAATGGTTGTAAAAAAATGCATTGATTTTATTGAAGCAAGATTAAGGATTTGGATCTCTAAAATCCAAAATTGTTTGACTAGATACATCAGAAAACTCATGAAAGCTTTAACTTTGTTCTCAACTAACTTTCCAAAATGTATCATGAATATTACAGTTGTCAAATTTTAACATTGTTGTAAGAGTTAAAAAGAAACTCTTTAGTTTCAGAAAATTGGTGTGGGGGGATTGTAATTGAACCTACTGCTGAAATTTTTGAGAAACAGAAAATATAGTGATAGCTCTGTTCATAGTGCACGTTTTTAGAGTAAAAAGCCCAAAGCATTTGTGAGGAAGGTACATTTTATCATTTGAATGAGTTTGTAATTTTTTCAATTTTGCATCACTTCTCTATCATGTCCTCCCTCAGTAACAATGACAGCACTCGTTATACATAGTAATAGCATATTTGTAATTCTTGAGACAGTGGTGCTTAAACATTTGTGAACCTTTTTGAATTTTTAATATTTTTACATCAATATGACCTAAAATGCAATACTATTCACATTCTAAAACTAGAGAACCCAATTAAGCAGTCAATATATTCACTTAATAGCCATGTTACTAACTTTAACAACTGCAGCGATTTACTTAATAACTGTGGTAAGAAAAGTCATAAATGGACAAAATTCACTTAAATGCTTCACTAAGCAATAGAAATGTTGGGGTCAATTGCAGTCATAAGTTGAGGGCTACCTGTATTTATTATACAATTTCATTAACAATGTGTGGCATTCAAATTTTGCAAAGGTAACAAACAATGAACATTAAATATTATATGAAGGAGAGAGAGAAGCCTCTTTGTTTTCTGCTACCATATCCTGCAGTTGGGTTAAATAATCAAGTCTGAAAAATGCAGTCTTCATAAATTCAGTAAGTTGTTTTCGAATGTATTTCAATTTGTAAATAACACAGTATTATCATCTTATCCAGAAGTATCACATAATACTGGACAGAACATTAGCAAAGCCTCACAGACTCTGGCTGGTATCTGGCAACTCAACAATTTAGTATATCTAGTTTGTGAAAATTAATACTAAGATTGCTAGTTTGCATGAAATGTATTTGAGAAAATCACGGACTCATCCTCTTAAATGTAAAATGGAGTGAAGAGCTACTTCCATTTCCCAATTGGAAACTTTATTACCCTTTTCTTTACATTTTTTGGAATATTAGTGGTTGTGTTAAGAAGAGGACACCTATTTTAGGATCTCATCTGTCCCATTTCACAAACTTGACTGTGACTCCATAACTTAGCTGTATTTCAGTATGACCTCAGGAATGCATTGGAAATTATGAAGTTTAATTCAGAAAAGCATTCAATAATATCCCTCTTGGGAGTCTAAAGATGGCTATATGCTATGCTGTATTACATGGATGCAGAACTGGTTGAGAACTGTTCAGGTAGTCCTTTACTTACCAATCACAATTGTACCTAAAATTTCTGTTGCCAAGTGAGACGTTTATTGAGTTGGCCCCATTTTATGACCTTTTTTGCCACAATTTTTAAGAATCACAGCAGTTAAGTTGGTAAAATGATTGTTAAGTGAATCTGGCTTCCTCATTGACTTTTCACCTCACAAAGGATGATCACATGATCCCAAGATACTGTAACCATCATGAGTCAGTTACCAAGCGCCTGAATTTTGATCATGTGACCATTAGGATGTTGTAACAGTTGTTAAGTGAGAACTGTTGTAAACGGAGGCCTATATTCAATAAATGTACATCAATGACAACAGCAAACTGGACATATTAAAACATATGACGCTCTATTCAACTCTGTGCTGTTCAACGTGTTTATCAAATACTGAGTGAGGTGTTAAAAATGATTATCAAATGAAGATGACAATGTTGGGGGTTGATAAACACCATTCAGAATAGTATCAAGATTCAAAAGAATTTTGTCAAGCTGGAACAATGGAACAAATTAGCCAATATGAATTGCAACAGCAAATGCATAATCCTGTATCTAGATTATAGGAAATCAAAGAAGTAGGGAAATCAAATGTAAAGTTATGGGATGAGGGGAAACCATACTGAACAGCAGTATATACACTGCTGTTATGGAATCTAAATGCTTGAAGCATCACAATCCAAATAAGGAACCACGTGATACATGGACCAAACTAAGAAATGAACCACAGGCGGCAGCAGCATGGATCAGATTGCCGCTAATGTATGGTATCCAGTTCTTTGCGTATTTTAGGAAGGATACTAACAAACTGAAGAATGCTCAGAAAGAAATAATGGACCTGGGGGAAAAAACTTGCTAGAAACAATTGGAAGTGTTGGGTATGATCAGCCTGTGACTATTAAAAGACACAACAGCAATTACCAACTATGAAAAGGATGATAATGCAAAACTCAGGGCCTTGTTCAAAGTTGTTCCAGAAGACAAGATAAGAAGCAATTGGGTTAAATTACAAGGTCATAAATTTTGGACAGCAAGAAAAAAAAATCCTGATAAAAATAAACAATGGAAAAGACTATCTGGGGAGGTGGTCAATCTTCAGGAAAAATACTTAAACAGCAGCTGGGTTGCCATCTGTCAGGATGCTGCAGTAATGAATCCATGCTCCAGGCAGGCGATTGGATAAGGAGATCTTCAGTCTCCTTCAAACTGTATGTTCTATTATTCAGAGTAAAAGCACTAAAGAATGTATTAGATATTTATACTGAATATATGAACAAAATGAAGCACACTAATATCATTTACCTATTCAGTTCTACATTGGAAAAATTTCCAATACCATTCCTGAAAAACAAATTGTCCTAGTTTACATAATTAACAAATATGTATGTAAATTTGGTTATTTGAAATTAGCACTTTCGGAAAGAGGCAAAAAGTACCTGGGGACAGCACATTTATGCCCAAATAGAATAAAAGCCAATACTATTATAATTAGAGGCAAAAAAAAAATAGATTAAATTTAAATACAATTTCTCAAAAAGGTCTAAATCCAGCAAAAACCTTGTTATTTAAATTAATGAGATCAGTTTTTGAACAAGTGTTTTGTACCTCATTATTAGAAAGCAGCTTTCACTTCAAAAATGAACTATTGTACTATTTACTGCCCAGCTAATTGGAGGGAATCCAACATCTTACTAAGCATCTGAATAAACAATTACTGAGATAGACAAGCTTTGAACTAAGGAACAGGACACTCCTAATGCATATCAGCCTAGAAATATTTCCTCCCACTTCCTTTTCTTCAATAGCCTAACCTGTAGATGGGATTTGTTTTATTTAACAATTAGGAGCCAGATATCATAGATCAACAAATACTAATCTGTTCTGCCAATCCCTGGTTTACAAAAGATAGTATATGTTTAGTGTACCAAGGGCTCCCCACAAAACCTGGATAAAACAGATACAATAAATCACACAATAAAAGGCAATTCAGATTCTGATTTATTTTTACATTTGTAATACCTGATAGATAAAAAACTTTTTTCCGGGAAGGTATTTTATGACTCAGTACAAAAGAGCAGTATGTAACTCACTGTTTAGAAAAGTTTAAATCACTGTTCAGATATAAATACTAATGCTGATTTAAATTTTAATGCAAACCTATAAGTTTAATGCTACATACAAACGTTAATCCTAATTAAAATGCAGTCCTCTACTAGTAATATAGCAGTAGATTTACTATACTAGATCAACAGTTCATAAGCATTAGTTTATGCTTAAATGCTCATAAGCAGGGAACAAAGCTATGAGTTTTCATCAGATCACTGGTTTTACACAGCACACTAAGCTAAAATGTTGGGGCAGTTTATACCTCAGAGGACTACAAACCCAGGCAATTCAGTGAATCACCAATACAAATGATAAACCAATGCACCATCTAGAGATATATAGGTAGTCCTCCTTCAATGACTATAATTGGTACCAACAGTCAGTAAGTAAAGTGAAACTGCAAGCGTGTTTATGATTTTGCTTCAGCTTTTCTTTGCTTTACGAAGGTTGGCTGCAAAGATACTTTTTCATCACTCTCATAATTGCAAACAGGCAATTACTAAACAAGAACTACTGTGATGATGATGTTATCCATGCCTGACCACTATACTACTTTTCAATACAAAGGTTTTTCTTTCACTAAATAAAATCTACCACTACTAATTTATTTCAAAAGCTTTCAATTGCCCTTTTTAAGAAACTGGGTTGCTTCTTGTATTAACGTGAAAATGTTATTTGGGATCCAATTATCAATCACTGAACTTCCATGGGTTATGTGGGAGCCAATAAATTGAAATTCAATAATGGAATGCTCTGTAAATTTCTTTGCAAAGAAAGTGTCCAACCTGGTTTAGATAGCTTGTACTCTTCAAAGCATCAAGATGTGGTTCTAAAATCCAGTTTATTAGCAGAGATCTTAACTAAGCTGTACATTTCATTAACTGCACCATATCTTTTCTTAGACCAAGACCACCAACTGGATTCACGCACTCTAAAAGCAATATATGACTAATTATTGTAATATAAGTTTTTATTGTCCTGGAGAAATTACCTCTGTTGTCATTCTTTTGCTCTAATAACATGTTTTATTTATATTGTTTTAAACTGAAAGAGGCACACTAAAATGGAAAATGAAGGGCTAGGAAAAAGCTGTTAATAGAGGTTAAAACTGTAACCAAAATTTAAGCTTAAACACAAATTTGTAGCTAAACACAAATTTTTACCGGTACCTGAATCTTAATTACACAAAATACTAAAACCTCAATGCATAAGTTCGAGTGAAGTATTAATTAAACTTTCATAGTATTTGTATTTGTAATAAAATCAGTAGTACTGATCCAGGAAAAATCTTGTAGATCTGTAAATCTGAGACTAAATTTCAATACTTCATTACCTCCCCCTATTTTTAGTTCTTTGTTTATAAGTGATAAAAGATTACCTGAAACAAAAATTGAACACACATAATCTTAGATATTAAAGCATACAACTCTTTCAAGAGAATCTTTTCCCAACTTTAAAGTTACAGAATTCCCACCAGGTAATCCAGATCAGATAAACAAACAAACCAATAAAGTTTGTGTTAATGTTTATTAAGAAATTAAGTCTTTACTCCTACACATGCTAACCTCATTGTAATTTACTAAACTCAAAAGGACAAATTTCAGAGCAATGTGTGTAGAATCACATGTGAATCTTTCAATATAATTAAATACAAAAGGGAAGACCTGATTACATCTGTAAAGTAAATAGAACAAAAAATGAAGTTAATCTCCACAGCCTAGTAAAAAACAGAAACAGCTGCTTAAGCAATAACAGAAAAGTGACAGAAATCAAAGCAAGTCCAGAGATTTAGAAATGCTTAGAACAAATTTCCCACTTTTTTTCTGGGAAAGGACATCAAACTGCTCCAGGACCACAATCCTATTCATATTATTGAATCTTACTATAAACTAAAGGAATGGCTGTTTTGAGAAAACCTAATAAAAATTGCTACTGCATACATTATTTTTAATTTCAGTTCCTTTACTTTGGTGCAGATCACTCCATTAACACATCATACTTATAACCATTAATCTATCACTCTGCTTAGGGTTCAGGTTTTTTTAATAAGAAATTGAATTCCAGCAGTTTTATGTATTTCATATGTCCTACTATGAAACCATACAATACTTTATTTCATGCTGCAGGATTACTGCTATCCATCCATCAAAGAAATAGGTTCACCACTAAAACCATACAATTCTGCACTTACAAATCTAAACCTATTAGTGGAATATCATTCTTTCCACTAAAGCAGGAGACAAATGTATTGAGCTTCTTAAAAAAAATTCAACACATTTCTCACATTTCAACACATAAGTCACTACTGCTGAAAGGGATAAACTTCAAATAAGTTTACTAAGTTCAAATCCATGTTACTTGACCTCTGCACCAAGAAATGGGATTTAGTATTAAACTACTTAAATGCATACTTTAGAAATACTCAGATGCCAATCATTTTTTTAAAGTTGTCATAAAGAGCCAAATCAAGCCAAGGGCCATCCACAGATGGTTGAAATTATCCTTCTCCCTCTTTTCTAACCAAAGTGCACCTTACTTCAGGTTCTGGCCACCACTTCTCTCCCACCTGCATCAGAGCAACGGAAGACATTAAAAAGAAAAAATAGGGAGAACGGGGGCTAAGCTTTAAAGAGCCGAAGCGCGCAGAATGGGCCCCCTTTCCGTCGTCCGTTCCCGCAAGTCCTACCACGGCCGCCACAGCTAGGCGGTCGCGGCAGCTTAGAGCCCAGCCGGTGAGGCCTGCGTCCCGCTCACTGCAAGCGGCGCGCGCCAATAGGCGAAGCCAAGCCAGCCAAGCAGGCGGCGAAGGAGGAAAGCGGGGGAGGGGAGGCTCCTGCTGCTGTTGCCGCCACAGTGCTCGTCGCCGCCTCCCCCCCCCCGTCTCTCCCCGGCGGGGGCTCCTCGCTACAGCCTCTCTGCTCCGCTCTCGGTCATGTGACCCTAACGTAACCGGACAGGAAAAGCCGCCGCCGCCGCCGCGCTGACTCCGTTGTTGGCGCTGCTGCTGCTGCTCCTGGGCGGGCGGAGACCGCGGCCCCCCCCCCCGAAAGCGCGAGCCAGGTGAGTGCCGCCTGACCCCCTCTTCCCCCCCCTACACACACTCATCCTCCGAGAAGGCGCGGGAGAGAAGGGGCGGGTGGCCCGGAGTGAAAGAGGGGAGGGGGGCGCGTGGCGCCGGCGAGGCCCCTTGCTCTCTTCCCACCCCCACCCCCATCTATCTACCATCCCACCATTGTACTGGCGGTCGAGTAGGCCAGGTTCAGACGCGGAGGAAAGCCAGGAGGCTCTCCGGGCCCTGAGGGGGGCTTTCCCAGCCGAAACCCCGAAATGGCGCCGGTGGAGGCGGCTGCCTCGGGGAGGAGAGGGAGAGGTCTCCCGGTTGAGGCTGCTAAAGAAACTCCTGCCCTGGTAGAACCTGGGCTGATCCGGGCTTGGCTTGGCCCTGAACGCCCTCGCCGAGTTGGGTAGCGGCCTTTCCCCTTTTTTTTCTCTCACCCGCGGCGGCAGCAGCCCGGCCTAGGAGGAAGGGGGAGGGGCAGGCGCCGAGGCAGCCGCGCGGAGCGGGAAAGGGAGGGAGGGAGGCAGAGAGAGAGAGGAAAGGAGGGGGGGTGAGGGTGGGCGGCTCCGTCTGCGTCTCCTCAGCAGCCTAGGCGGCCCTGGCGACAGCGGCGGTTCCCGTCTCTCGCGCGCCTAGGCGCCCCAGCCCGCTCGCTCGCGCTGCTTACGTCGTCTCGCGCCGCCGTCCGTACGCCGCCCCGCCGCCTCCCGTGCGTTGCGTGTGCGCGCACGCGACGGCTTCGCGTCCGCCTGCGCAGGGGAGAAGGCGGGGCCGAGGCAGTGGCCGTGGCGCGCGCTTGGCCTCGCTGCCTTGCCCCCTTTTGCTCCGCAGGCAGCCAATAGAAAATGCCGGCGGCCTGTCACAGTGTGATTCACGGCGGGGGCGGAGGGTGAAGGAAGCTTGCGGTCCTCCACCGCTGTAGGCTGCTGTTTGCCCGCCCCGTTGGCGTCTGCGAGGGTTTGCTGCCTCCTGAGCGGCTTTTTCTTGCGCTTGGCGAGGAGTTCCTCTCTCCAAAGGGAGGGATGAGCCTCTCGGAAGAGGTTCTGCCTTTTTTCCTGGGGCGGAAGACGCTTTTGAATTTTGATCCCACCCTTCTTCTGGACACTTTTTTTCTTTTTTGTCTGGGCAGGAAAGCAGTGATCCTCTCTCAATTATCCAGAGAGATCTCGCCTTTATTTAATGCTAGATGCTTAATCCGGAAAACAGATGTATTTTATTTTATTTTTATTTTAACCGCGAATGAATGCTGTGATTTTTATCTAATTCATTTTCCCCGTTTGCTGCAAGTTTTCCTGAACATTTGATTGAATTTAGTGTGCAAAGCATTCATTACAGAAACAAAATATAAAATGAAATATAAAAATATAGCTGAAAAACTAATCGAGAGAGTAGCATTTAGATATAGCAATACTCAGGAGTCCTACAAATATTCCCAAATATTTTAAAATGCTGCGAGAGAGCAAGAGTTTTATAATTACATTTGGTTTAATTCTCCTGATCCTATGCAGCATTTCCAATTTTTTTAAATATTCTATCACAATTCAAAACCTTCATTTATTTGCTCTCAAGTTTTTAATCATTGTATTTCAACCAGTCTACAAACTGAAGTATTATGAATGCGATGGCTTTAAATAAATTTGATTTTTTTAGTTGTCTGAAATATATATTGATACATTGCTGGCAAACAGGTAATGAGCATTGTTGTGCTAATTATTATGTTATCTATTCTTGCTTTTATTTCTTTTGTTGATTTTAATCCTATAGATAGTCCTCACTTGACTGAAATTTGGGTGCTTGGCAGCCCATTCATATTTACACACAGAATATGCACTTTAACACCCACCACCCACCCTGTATTTGCCCTTTTGGACCCTGTGTACCAAAACCACTTACCCTGCCACCACCTATCTCCAGCTGATCTTTGCCTCTTCTTTCTGCCTCTGCTGCTGAGGCTCCCCTAACCAAGGCAGCTATTGTCCCTCTTTGTTTTACCTAATGAGCATGGGCTTAGTGATGGAAATTCTTGTCCCAATTCGGATTGTTAAGTCCTTGTATGTTTCTTGCTCATTCACAATAGGTAAAAAATAGATAGCTATAAAAATCAGATAAATGGTTTTAGTACCTGTGAATTGTGCCCTTCCAAATTTCACCTTCTTTGGGCATATGACAGAATCTTTAAAGAAATATGTTTTCAATAACTTTTTCTACTTCACAGATTTTAAAAAAATGGATTTGGCCAACCATGGACTTATTCTTCTACAGCAGCTTAATGCTCAGAGGGAGTTTGGTTTCTTGTGTGACTGCACAGTTGCTATTGGTGATGTGTACTTTAAGGCACATAAATCCGTCCTTGCCTCTTTTTCCAACTACTTCAAGATGTTGTTTGTTCATCAAAGCAGGTACTGTATACGCGCGTGCACACACACTCATATGTATGTATGTATGTGTATGTACGTGTGTGTGTATGTATGTGTGTATGTATATATATGTATGTATGTATGTATGTATGTATGTATGTATGTATCACAACCCCTGGTAAACCCAATTATGGGAGGAAGCTAACAGCTTCCATTATCTGTCAATCGGCTCGTCACAAGAGTCCATCACGACAGAAACATATACATACATACATGCATATGTTCATTCATTCAAACATTGTTAGTATAGGGTTACTTTGTCTACCTCAATAAGTAACATGCAGTGCAATCTGCAGATCATTTAAGACAATTAGAATTTAAGTCTTGCTAACTTCATTGGCACTTGATTTATGATTCAGGTTCAGCCACTGTAATTTGTGTGAGGTTCTTTTGGTGTAAATTACAATTTCCTAAGTAGCAGGAAACCAAGGGTTAAGTAGGGGAAGTCCCTATCCATCCATTCCAGGAAGAACCTAGCTTTCTCTTTATATTGCCATAGGAGAAGCTATAGAGCTTTGTCCTTTCCAGTCAGATAGTGAGTGTTCAAAGGCAACACTGTGTGGAATCAGCCCAGAGAATTTTTAGATTAGATTAGATTAGATTTATTTATTTATAGGCCGCCCTTTTCCCTGAGGGGACTCAGGGCGGCTTACAATCAAAAAGGAAGGGGAGTGTAGGACAATACGAAAAAAGAAATGTGCACAAAGTAAATTAGACAATAAAACTCAACATTCACTCAGCATTCGGGAGGGGCGAAATAAGATTATCCCCAGGCCTGACGGGTTAGCCAGTTCTTGAGGGCTGTGCGGAAGGCCTGGACGGTGGTGAGGGTACGAATCTCCACGGGGAGATTGTTCCATAGTGTCGGAGCCGCAACAGAGAAGGCTCTCCTCCGAGTAGTCGCCAGTCGGCACTGACTGGCGGATGGAATACGGAGGAGGCCAGCTCTATGCGATCTGATGGGACGCAGGGAGGTAATTGGCAGAAGGCGGTTTCTCAAATAGCCAGATCCACTACCATGGAGCGCTTTATAGGTGGTGAGTAGGACCTTGAAGTGCACCCGGAGACCAACAGGTAGCCAGTGCAGCTCACGGAGGATCGGTGTTATGTGGGCGAACCGTGGTGCACCCACGATCACTCGCGCGGCCGCATTCTGGACTAGCTGAAGTCTTCGGATGCTCTTCAAGGGCAGCCCCATGTAGAGCACATTACAGTATTCCAGCCTAGAGATCACAAGGGCTCGAGTGACTGTTGTGAGGGCCTCCCGATTCAGGTAGGGCCGCAACTGGCGCACCAGGCGAACCTGGGCAAATGCCCCCCTGGTCACAGCTGAGAGATGGTGGTCAAAAGTTAGCTGTGAATCCAGGAGGACTCCCAAGTTGCGGGCCCTTTCTGAGGGGTTTAAATTTTGTCCCCCCAGCCTGAGTGATGGTATGGTGGTCAAATTTTTGGGAGGGAAACACAACAGCCACTCGGTCTTGTCTGGGTTGAGTATCAGCTTGTTTGCCCTCATCCAGTCTTTAACGGCTTCCAGTCCCCGGTTCATCACGTCCACCGCTTCATTGAGTTGGCACGGGGCGGACAGATACAACTGTGTATCGTCCGCATATTGGTGATATTTTATCCCGTGCCTTCGGATGATCTCGCCCAGCGGTTTCATGTAAATGTTAAATAGTAGGGGGGATAGGACCGACCCCTGCGGCACCCCATATGTTAGGGGCCTCAGGGACGATCTCTGCCCCCCCACTAACACCGACTGCGACCTGTCCGAGAGATAGGAGGAGAACCACTGCAAGACAGTGCCGCCCACCCCTATCTCCCGCAGTCGTTGCAGAAGGATACCATGATCGATGGTATCGAAAGCCGCTGAGAGGTCCAGGAGAACTAGGATGGAAGCATGGCCTCCATCCCTAGCTCTCCAGAGATCATCAGTCAATGCGACCAAAGCGGTTTCTGTGCTGTAACCGGGTCTGAAGCCAGACTGGAAGGGGTCAAGATAGTTAGCTTCCTCCAAGGTACGCTGAAGCTGGAGAGCCACCACCTTCTCAACAACCTTCCCTACAAAGGGGAGGTTGGAGACTGGACGATAGTTATTAAGGACAGCTGGATCCAGAGACGGCTTCTTCAGGAGGGGTCTCACCACCGCTGTCTTAAGCGCGGTGGGAAAGTACCCCTCCCGAAGAAAAGCGGTAACAACCGCCTGGATCCAGCCTCGTGTCACCTCACTGCTGTTGGCAACCAGCCAGGAGGGACACGGGTCCAGTATGCAGGTGGAGGCACTCACAGCTCGCATAGCCTTGTCCACATCCCCAGAGGCAACTTCCTGAAACTCAACCCAGAGATGGTTTGCCAAGTTTTCTCCTTGCGTCTCGGCTGGATCTACTGGGGTGGACTCCAGGTCCGCTCGAAACCGGGCAACTTTGTCCGCCAAGAACTGGACATACTCCTCAGCCTTACCCTGTAAGGAGTCCCCCGTCTCCCTCCTATTTAGGAGGGAGCGGGTTATCCTAAACAGGGCGGCTGGGCGGGACTCGGCGGACGCTACCAAGGAGGCAATGTATGTTCTTTTTGTTGTTCTTAAGGTCCGAATATACTCCTTGGTGCATGCTGTCAAAAGTGCCCGTTTCGACTCGGACCTATCGGACCTCCACAAGTGCTCTAGGCGTCTCCTCCAGCGCTTTACCTCCCGGAGCTCCTCAGTAAACCAAGGAGGCTTCCGGGGGCCGCTGACCCGGAGGGGCCGTAGCGGCGCAATCCGGTCTAGAGACTCCGAAGCTGCCGAGTGCCAGGCAGCGACGAGGGTCTCCGCCGAACTGTGGGCGAGGGTATCAGGAATAACCCCAAGCTCCGTCTGGAACCTAACAGGATCCATCAGTCGCTTGGGGCGGAACCAGCTGGTCGGTTCCTCCTCCCTACGGTGGGGGTTTGGCCTCCGGAAGTCTAGCCTCAGTAGGTAGTGGTCTGACCACGACAGGGGTATGATCTCATTACCCCTCAGACCAAGATCGTAACTCCACTGCTCCGAGAGGAATACGAGGTCAAGCATGTGACCCGCTGAGTGAGTTGGGCCTCGAATTACTTGAGTCAAGCCCATGGCTGTCATGGAAGCCATGAACTCCTGCGCTCCATCAGAGTGTTCACCGAGCGAAGGCAAGTTAAAGTCCCCCAGAACTATAAGTCTAGGGAACTCAACCGCTAGCTCGGCTACTGACTCGAGGAGCGAGGGGAGGGCTGCTGCAACGTAGTTGGGAGGCAGGTACGTAAGCAGCAACCCACTTGACCCTTGAGGTCCAGCTCACTAGCAGGGACTCACACCCGACAAGCTCCGGAGCAGGGATCTACGAGGTACTAAAGACTCCCGGACTACAATAGCCACACCGCCACCCCTTCCCTGGGCTCTCGCTGGTGTAGCACCTTGAAATCCGGCTGGGCACATCTCGACGAGGGGGAATCCTCCCTCAGGGCCCAGCCATGTTTCAGTAATACATGCCAGGTCTGCGCCCTCATCAGTTCTCAAGTCCCGGAATGAGGGGGGCCTTATGAACAACAGACCTGGCATTTAGCGACCAGCAGCCTGAGACCAGGGTCCTGAACACCCGCGCCATCTGACCTTGGAGTGGGACTCCTAGGGCCGGAAGGAGGGATCTCTATGACACAGCGAGCCCTCCTTCCCCGATGATGGCCTGCCCTAAAGTCCCCGCCATATCTGCCTCTCCCTGTCATGACCGCAATGCTCCGACCCTCACCGTGGTTGTGGTCCCCCCAACCACCCCGATGACCCCCGCATACCCCGGCAGGTCCTCCGAATCAGTCATACCCAAACTCTCACTCAAACAATCCTCACGAAATAATTAAAACAAAGTTACAACAGTAATAGTAATAAAAGTGAGATCATTCATATCATCCCAAGCGAGTCCCATGCACTCAACATACCGTATAAATAAAATTTAAAATTTAAAAATTTAAGATTTAAATTTAAGACTATGAATTGCTATTCAGAAAAGATAATTAGGAAGAGAGATGAGTCTGGCCTGAAGTGGATACTGATTTCAAAATGGGCTTGAGGAATTGTTTGCCATCTGCATTTCATTCTCTTGCCTTTTTAAATAGTTAAACCTGAGGTTAGTCTACTTTCTGGTTTAGTTCTTATGAATCTCTTTAAGAAGTAATCGGTCTGACATGGAATAAAAGCATGGGATATGGAAAAAATAATAATTACTGTTTTTATTCACAGTAGTTGAAATTACAGATATTTGTGATAAGCTGAATAAATGTATGTGGTACATTTTGTTCAGTTATACATCAGTATTCTTCATCTTAAGTCTTTGCTATTAGAAGATTAAGAATCGGGAAACCGTGTTCTTTTGCCTTGCTTATTTCTGTCAAGTGAAAGTTTTGAATTCTTCAAGAAGTAATAAGCTGTCAACATACATCTATACTCCATTCAAACCAAGGTAGAGGTTTTGCTGCTAAATATAAATTTGCTGAAAAGTTGGCTGTAGTGATTCAGATCCTCATTATAAGCCATTTAATAGATAACCTGTTTCAGAGGTCATTTTCTTGACAGATAAGAAAAAAACTTCATACTACTTAACTGCCATCTCCTCCTGTTGTTAGCCAATGTTGATGCTGCAAAAGTATTCCTGTATTTCAGTGCACAGAAATGTAGTGACAGCGAGCAATATGCAGAGGGAGACAACTTTTCTGTACATACATATGTAAACAGGAGGAAAGCCTATGCTTTTTGATACATGAAGTCTGATCACTTCTGATGTATAGGGGATGTACTGCTGCCTTGAGTAAATACTATAATACATCTTTAGAGGTCCCCCCTCTTTTTCTTCATTAATACTGTAATTTCTTTTTTTGCAGTGAATGTGTCGCTTGAAGGCAGCTGACATACAGCCAGATATTTTCAGTTACCTCTTGCATTTGATGTACACTGGAAAGATGGCACCTCAGCTCATAGATCCTATTCGACTTGAGCAAGGGATAAAATTCTTGCATGCATACCCGCTGATCAAGAGGCCAGTCTTGCCAGCAAGGAAACTTTGCACACCCAGAGCAAGTTTCCCATTGGCATCATCATTATACGGTATTCAGATTGCGGATCACCAAGCAAGGAATCCCACCAAGGCAGTGACAGCACCTGACAAGCCTTTGCGAGAAGCACGTTCCCAGCTGTCAAGAGTGACCCAAGAACAGGTACATGAACCCTCCCAATATCCCAGATACCACCACCAAATTTGCCTCCAGTGCCCCAACAAATATAGCTCCCCCTGATCCTCTGCAGCCTTCACTGTCTCCCGAATTAGTATCAGCTCCTTCTATCCTTCACCTGGAAATGAAACCAACATGGAAGCCTCTTCCTCAGATGATCAACCTGCCTCTCTCACAATAGCGCATGTCAAGCCAAGCATTATGAAAAAAAATGGAAGCTTTCCAAATACTATGCTGCCACCTGTGTGGTCGACGTTTCAATTTGCGAAGTAGCTTGCGGTGAGCATCTCCAAATTCACACAGGAGTGCCCTTTGCATCCAACCAGCACGGGGAAAGTAGCATTCCCTTGTCCTTGTGTAATAATGCTCCTGAAAAAGATGCTATGGAAGCGACTGAAGCCGGAATGATCAGTGACAGTGAGCTGCAACAGATCTCAGATTCACCCATAATTGACGGGCAGCAGCAAGCAGAAACCCCCCCGCCCTCAGATATTGCAGATATTGACAATTTGGAGCAAGCAGATCAAGAAAGAGACGTGAAAAGGCGGAAGTATGAATGCCTCCATTTGTGGACGCAAGTTCATTCAGAAAAGCCACTGGAGAGAGCACATGTACATACATACCGGCAAGCCTTTCAAGTGCAGTACTTGTGACAAAAGTTTCTGCCGGGCCAATCAAGCTGCTAGGCATGTATGTCTTAACCCAAAGCATGGACACCTATACTGTGGTAGACAAACAGACTCTAGAGCTCTGTACATTTGAGGAAGGCAACCAGATGGACAACATGTTAGTACAGGCCCAACAAACCCTATAAGTGCAACTTGTGTGACAAGACGTTCTCCCGCCTAACGAAGTTGTCAAACATTCTTGCAAAGTCAGAAACTCAGTCTTTACTTAGAAGAGGAAAGACCATTCTGCTAAGTGGCGATGCTGAAACTACAGAGAGTGATCATTCAGTTTTAGACTCTATCAAAAAGAACAGGAAGCAGTATGTTAGACTGATCGTGAAACCTGGGTTTTGTTTTTTTTTTTTTGTAACAAAGGTTATGTTTGTTTATTCATATTTTTATTAAAATTATCTTCCTCCTTCTCCCTCACCATAACTTCACTGACATGAAAGGAAGTCTGCCCTTTTCCCAGTAAAAGCCTAACATTAATAAAGGATATTATATCAAATATAACTATTGATGTTAATGATAAAGAAAATGTGTAAGACTAATTTCTTATCTTGGAAACTATGCTACAGTGATAAATGGCTCAATGGCAGGACTGTAAACTATTTGAAATATTGTTTAATTATATGCTTGAATGCACTGAGAAGGTGAGAAGAAAACTATGTCGGTCAAGTTTCAATTGTTTATTCCCAAACCTGATTACTTGTTAGAGGAAGATTAGTTAAGAAAATTAAATTCCTAAGTGAAATGCATATAGTTATGCCTGTTAGTCATTTCAGAAGCTCCTTTAATAGAAGCAATCCAATTTTTTTTTACCTACACAATTTTTGACAAATGTTTACATTCAGCTCAGTCCACTGATACTATGTCCATTCACAAAGAATAAGAATATGATCCTAAGCACATAATTGAATTGAATTAAGTTGAACTGGCAATAGATCCTATCCAGGGCACTCAAACTCTAAGCAAAATGTGCTCAGGATAATATTTCATTAAAATAGCAGTAATGTGATGGCAATCATTTTATATGCATAATGTGTGTGCCTAAGTGTATATACTTCAGGCATGTATGTACCGCATGCACCCTTTTCAAATTGATCACTTTTTTGAACAACTAAAATGTTTTTTAATATAAGTAAAAATACACTTTTTAGAAGCGTATTTAAATTACACAGACCATAGACCATGACTATTTATATATCTCATTGAATGGAAATAAATAATGTTGAAATTTATTATTGCTCAAAACCTGAAGGAAGTTAATTAGAAGAACTCTACAAAGAGGTCCTTGTACCCAACTCCCTATGGGAGTAACAGTTTTCAGCCTGTTTTTGAGATACAGAAAAGAAGAAAAACAATCAAAGCAATTGTCTGAATTCACCTGATAAATATGTGAAAATTAGGAGAAAGAAAGCTGATCTTATTTTTTAATTACTAGCATCATTTTATAACAGAACAAAATGGAAGAATGACCAAATTATATCATGGTTGGTTTTCAGGTTAAAGTGGAACGTCGAGTGGCATCCTCTCTGTTCTTTGTATTACAATTTCTTAAGTTCAGTCTAGCAAAATAGGCAACAAATAAGGGGGCACATTGTACAGTCACTTTGCTATGGACAGTCTATCTACCAGTCAAAATCAGGTTGTTGATTTTTATCTTTAATATATAAATATATGGATATTCTCCAATAGCCTAAAAAAACCCCTAAATTGGCAAGTGTTTTCTAAAATCCCACTGAAATGCAGGCAAGTATTTTGATGGGGGAGAAAGGGGAGCAGATATTGCTCTGCTCTTGTATACATGTTTTGTTTAAGTATCATCTTTTTTGTGTCTAGATATGTTCTCCAGTTTGTAAGTTTTTATACTTTATTTCACAGAATAAAAATGATATAAAAATAATTTTAATTTCTTATTCATAAAATTTTTGTCATTTCATCACATTTATCATATTTCATCACTGCACATGCACATATGGTACAGACCTTAGACCTAAGGATTTCCAACATTGCCAAAAAGAAGTCTCTTGCACTGATCATGGTAGCTAGTTCTATGCTGAAGCAGGAGTCACAATTGGCGCTGGAGAAGCAAAGCTTGTGCATCTCAGGAGCACTACACAATTGGGCGTTTAATAGCACCTGGGTTGCTCTTGAACTCTTGTGCCCCATTTTAACCTGTATTTCTGAAATTCATTTGGAAATTTAATTCTAATAATGGGCATATTGCATGCAGCTGCCCTACCATGTGGCTATGAGAGTGGTCAATAGAAAAGTATATGATATATTAGCAGGGTTCAGTTTACTTCTTAAGTAAATGAAATTATTTCACTTCCCCTCACCGCCATCAAATCATTGCATAGGCTGAGGACAAACCACACATAGTGCTCCATGTATGGTGAGCCAGCAACTTCTATGATCTTTGCCTGATTTATACTGGTTAGAATATATCTGGAATTGAAATACCTCATACAGAAGGCCATACATGACCCATTCCCTTCTGGGTGTTCAGAAATGTAATGAGTGGAATTCTCAGTGGCCCACAAATTCACACCAATAATTACAGTAGCTCTCTTTTAGGAAAGAATAATTTCCCCCATGCCAGGTAGTAATAATAATTGTTCCTGCAGAGCTGAGCCAGCTTGCTGAGATGGCTCTATGTTGAGATGACTAATTTTATCCCTCTAGTTGTCTAGGTTTTCTATCTCTTGTCTTTTATGATATGTAAGGTCCCCTTGCACTTATGTGCTAGTTGTTCCTGACTCTAGGGGGTGGTGCTCATCTTCGTTTCAAAGCGAAGAGCCAGCACTTGTCTGAAGACATCTCCATAGTCATGTGGCCAGCATGACTAAATGTCAAAGGCGCAACAGAACGCTGTTACTTCCCACCAAAGGTGGCCCATCTTTTTCTACTTGCATTTTACATGCTTTTGAACTGCTAGGTTGGCAGAAACTGGGACAAATAACAGGAGCTCACTCAGTTACACAGCACTAGGGATTCGAACCGCTGAACTGCCAACCTGATCGACAAGCTTAGCATCTTAGCCACGAGCCACCGCCAGGGTTCCCTCTAAGCTGCGCGTGTGCGCGGCCGCGCAGGTAACAAAAAACACCGCGCACAAGTTTCAAACTGCACCGCAGTGTTTTTAATGTCCTAAATGTGACTAAAAATATCCCCCCTCCCTCCCTTCTCTCTCTGCACCGAACTCTCCTCCAATCTGGTGATTGGTGAAATCAAGGAAGACTCTGCCCGGAGATCAATGACGCTGCAGAAGGGAGAATTCCCATTGGTCCTCTGGGGCTTCGTCAATTCCTGGGAAACGGGATTCGCTGGTTGTAGCTTGCGTTTCTCTGCACATCCGGGGTTTCTCAGGCATTGCCTCATCTGAAGCCCCATTCTGGGCTCAGCATTTTTTTCTGCAATCCCTTCGCTTTGGGGGAGAGAGGGAAGCAGCGTGGAATTGGAATGCCTGAGCCAACAGGGGTCCACGGGATCTTGAGATTTGATTTTTAAGCAGTACCAATCCTTTCCACTCTTTCCTTTTCCTTTCTGTCCTTCTTCTAACTTCCTTCTTTTTCTTTTTCCTTTCTCTTTGCCTTTCCTTCTTTTCCATTTCCTTTTCTTTCCCCTTCCTCTTTCCTTTCCTTTCTCTTTTCCTTTCCTTCTTTTTCCCTTTCCTTTCCTTCTTTTCCATTTCCTTCTCTTTCCCTTTCATTTCTCCTTCCTTTCCTTCTTTTCCATTTCCTTTCCTTTTTCCTTTCCCATTCCTTTCCTTTTCCTTTCCTTCTTTTCTATTTCCTTTCTCTTTCCTTTCCTTTCTCCTTTCTTCTTTTCCATTTCCTTTTCTTTTTCCTTTCCTTTCTCTTTTCCTTTCCTTTCTTCTTCCCATTTCCTTTCCTTTTTCCTTTCCTTCTTTTCTATTTCCTTTCTCTTTTCCTTTCCTTTCTCCTTTCCTTTCCTTTTTCCTTTCCTTCTTTTCTATTTCCTTTCCTTTTTCCTTTCCTTTTCTTGTTTCCCATTTTCTTTCCTTTCCCTCCCCCTCCCCTCCCTTCCTTCCTGTGGGTCTGAGGGAGAGGGAGGGGACCCTTTTCCTCCTTGGCCCCCTCCCAACATCTGCTCTAATGGCAATTATGGCTAAAAAAAAATCAGGTGCTCAGGCATGAAAATGTGCCGCTCGAACACTATACTTTTTCCGCACACACTGAAAAAAAATTAGATGGGAACATTGGCCACCGTGTCCGTTTTTTTATTATATTTATTAATATAAAGTTTATGTTTGATACAGGTTTTTAATGTAATTTTGTTTTGTGCCACCCAGAGTTGCTTTTTGGTGAGACAAGGAACTATATAAATTTCATAAAATAACTAACTCTTAACATTTTGCTGGTACACTATCCTATGCATGTTAAAGACTTAATATATTAAAGCCAATGGTCCTACCAGCAAGTTATCAATCTATGATGCAGCAGAAGCCAACATATCAGGATGGGCTATTTGAGAATATAATACTATTTACTAAGCAAAATCTCTGTCAAAGCTGTTAAAAAACTGCATTCTATAAACTAGGATCTGGCTGTATGACAAATTTGAAAATGTTTCAAAATGTTAATTTGAATTTAGCAGCACAGTTTCATGTGCTTATGTATGCAGTGAATTGCATCGCACCTTAATTATTTGATGGGATCAGATTTTGTGGCAACTGGTCTTTTCCTAGATGATTATTGTAATCAAGTAATATTCTCTTATATTACTCAATTTATTCTGTAAAGGTGTCTAAAATAGACAAAATCTTTTGAAATTATCAGTGGCGGAAAGATTAAAAATGTAGCAGATTGAAATGCATTTTATTCATGACTAGCAGAATAAAATTTAGTTATCTTAACATCTGGCCTAATTATCTTCATGGTTACATTAGCCAATATTTTCAGTGGCTTCCCTTTTACAGCAGCAGGAGTCAATCTGAGGACATGCTAGAAGAATCTGAGATTTCTCTAAGCCTTTGAAAGTAAGATCCTTTTCAATTTTCTGGCCCTTCTTGTATTCTAATTTTTCTTGAAATTTATACGCTGTATCATAACTTTCAGAAAAAATATTCTAAGGAGCCTATAAATTAAATATTCATTGGATGTGGAAAGGTAATATAACTAAGAACGAATGAAAGTGAGAAAACTAATATTTCACACCCAGAACAAAATGTGTAGCGGGAAATGATGTTATAATAAAGAACACTAATTACTTTGGGGACACCTATTATTGAATATTATAAATATATAAGCACCCAATAAATGAACTACCTACCAATTGAAAAGAGCAACAAGCCCTCCGTGCTTCCATCTTCAAGTAAATTAAATTTTCTTACCTATTCTATCACACTAAGGAGCTGTAGGACAACAATTAAAAGGTCCAGAAGTAAATACATTTGTGTAAATTTATATCCAATTCAGATTTAACTCCTGTGAAAACAAAATTATTTTATCAAGTTGAAATCTTTCAAAAATTCTAGAATAATTAAACCAGTCACCAAATCCTTCACTAATTGTTCTCGTCTTTGAGTTCTCTTTTTTCAAGTGTCAATAAGTTCCATTATATCATCCATTTACATCCCAATAACTTCTTTGTTCTATGTAGTGCTTCATGAGGTTATAACCAAAGTAGCACTCTTTCAGCCAATTCTTTTATATTTCCACCGTACATGCCCAATTGATTGCCTAATACTATGATTCTTAAAATCAGAGTTAACTCTTACCTTGTAGTACACACATAGGCATGCCCTCAAATCAAAGCATTCAAGGTCTAATAATCTTGTGTTTTTTAAAGTTATCTAGTCTTTTAATATATCAAACAACAAGCATCATAATATATCTAAGATCTGGCAAACCCAAACCTCCTCTCTCTTTAGAATCCTGTAAGAGCTTGTATTTGATTCTTGGTTTTTTATTTGCCAATGAATTTAGACATATCTTTCTGCCACTGTTTAAAGAAGAATCTTTCATCAATATCAATATAGTCTAAGGCAGTGGTTCCCAAACTTTGCAACTTTAAGACTTGATACTTCAACTCCCAGAATCTCCAGCTAGCTCTGCTGGCTGGAGAATTCTGGGAGTTGAAGTCCACAAGTCTTAAAGTTGCTAAGTTTGGGAGCCACTGGTCTAAGGTGACCAGACGTCCCGCTTTTGGCGGGACAGTCACGATTTTGCACAATTTGTCCCGCATACTGGGGCGTTCTTAAAAAGTCCCGATTTTTGTGACGGGACCCGGAGGTAAGCCTGCCCCGCCCCCAAGCCCTGTATACCCGTCCCAGCCGGCCAGTATTTTGTCCCTTCTGTCTCCCCGTTGCTCAGAAAAGCAACTTCGGGAAGGTCCTTTTTAGCAGGCAGGTTTCTAGGATGCCTGCTGCCACCAAGGACCTTCCCGGAGTTGCTTTTCTGAGGCAACGGGGAGACAGAAGGGATGCAATCTCCTTTCATTCTCCCTCTGCCTCATTCACTCATTCGGGCAGCAGAGAACGAAAGAAAATCGCATAGCCGAGGACAAAGGAGCCTGCAGCCATCCTTCATTCAAACTTTCAGGCAGCAGGGATGGGGGGGGGCTTTCTCGCATGCCTTCTTTTTCTGAAGCCGTGCCGGTGATCAGCAAACCGGGCAGCGCATGCCCTTGGGATTGTGCAACAGCCGCAAGAACAGGAGGCGAGAATTCGGGTGCTGCACAAGCCACGGGCACGTCCTACCCTCTTCTCTCTGATAGCCGCCTGGTTAAAAAGGAGGAGGTGACTCCGCTGGTCCGGAGCCCATCCAGGAAGAAGAGGAACGCAAGGGGGATCCCTTCCCCCCGCAGAGGGGCTCCGGACCAGCAGAGCCTCCTCCTCCTTTTTAACCAGGTGGCTATCAGAGAGAAAAGGCAGCGCATGCCCGTAGGCTTATGCAGGAGCCGAAGAATCGCCTGGTTAAAAAGATCACCTGGTAAAAGGAGGAAGAGGACGCTCGCTAGTCTGGAGCCCATCCGCGGGGGCAGGGATCCCTCTCAGGTTCCTCGTCTTCCTCGATGGGCTCCTCCTCCTTTTTAACCAGGCAGCTATCAGAGACAGGAGGGCAGTGCAAAGGAGGAACAGAATGGCCTTAATCATGTCGAGCTGCCCAGTCAAAAAACCTTTTCCTTCTGTAGAAAAAAAAGGGGGGGAATTTCAGAGACCAACTGAAAGAGGGGAATCCTTGGCCAGGGCACCCCTTTGCTCCACCACAGCAACCTTTTCAAGCAGGATCAGACTAGTTTGAAAGCCTTGCCTTCTACTTCGGCAGGGAATTCCCTGCCGCCCAGGCTTCGGCCCGCAGAAAAAATCCCCTTCGCCGAAGCTTGAGAGGCAGCACTGCTTCCACCTGCCAGAATCTCTGGATGAGAACTTTGCAACTAGCTAAGGAGCAGCGAGCAGCGGACTTGAGCATTTGCATGCATTCAGCCAAGGTCCTGCTGAGCCCCGCAACTTTGGATGATCCAATGGATTTTACGATGGATGTGCACCCCCGGGAGGTGCGAAGAAGGACAGGCAGCTTAGCCTGATCCAGGACGACAGGTACGACAGTGGCTTACAGACAGAGACAGAGAGATACACACACAGAGTGTGAAACACACACACACACACACACACACACAGAGGGAGGGGGGAGAGACAGAGAGAGAGGACACAGAGAGACAGACACACAGAGAGAATGACAGAGAGAGAGATGGAGGGAGGGAGATAGAGGCAAAGAGCCACACAGAGAGTGAGAGACAAACAGATAGAGATTGATAGATAGATAGATAGATAGATAGATAGAGAGAGAGAGAGAGAGAGAGATAGAGAGAGAGAGAGATAGATAGATAGATAGGTTGAAGGAGTGTTTATGTACAGAAGGGGGATTTAAGAAACTTTGGAGTAAATCCAGGAAGAGGGAAGAGATGGAGGACTGGCTTTTCGCTCCGATTTCTGAGCCCCCAGTGATGGAGGAGGAGGAGGACGACGAAGGAAGGGGTTGCATTTTGTCAGGCCGACAGCTCATTCTGTGGCTTTAAAAAAGTCCCGGTTTTTTAAGCACAAAAGGAAAAATCTGCAAAAAGTCACGGGGAGCCCCTGGGATTGTTCCTCGCAAAGCATCATGGTCGCAGAGAATGCAAATGAAGGTGCTTATCTCCCCACCCGGCTCTGTGTCCTTCTATTCAAATTGGAGTCACGCTGAGTCCCATTCAGAGGGCGGAGGGACGCTGTGCTTTTTTGTTTTGTTTTACCTATGTTCTCACAACCATGCAAAGGTGGGTTTTGTGCTAGAAGGATCTTTCTTTCTTTCCCTGTCTGCAGTTCCGATTGCAGTCATCCTTTGCTTCGGATTAAAGCACCGTTTCTCATTCCTTGCAAAACTGGGGAAACAGCAGGGCTGCCTCCCTCCCCGCTTTCCTTGCAGCACCCTCGGTTGCAAAATGTTCTCCTGATTTGGTTTATAAGTTCGCAGCAATGCGATCCAACAAATAGGGAAGTTTTTAATAAGATCTTCTGACTTTATTTGGTCTCTGCTGCCCCCTCACCCCCAACCCCTCCCAAGGAGAGAGTGGGAAGGAGAGTAAGGAAGGAGGGAGGGGGGAAGGAAAAGAAGAAGGGGGGAGAGATGGAAGGAGAAAAGATGGAAGGAAGGGAGAAAGAATAGAAGAAGGAGGAAGGAGAAGGAGGAAGATGGGAAGAAGAAAGGAAGGAAGGAAGGAAAAGAAGAAGGGAGGGAAGGAGGTAGGAAGAGAAGGGAAGGAGGGAAAGAGCAGAAAGACAAAGAGAATGAAGTTGATAGGCAAGAGGACGGAGGAAGGAAGGAAGAAAGAAAAGGGGTGGTAGAGAGGAAAGAAGAAAAGATGAACTAGAAAGGAAAGAAGGGAGGAGGAAAGGGTGAAGAAAGGGAAAGAGCAGAAAGACAGAGAAGGTGAAAGGTAGATAGGCAGAAGGAAGGAAGAAGGAAGAAATAGGAGGAGGGAAGGTGAAAGGATGGAAGGAGGAAGGAACAGAAGCGCAGGGAAGAGAGACATGGAAGAGCAGAAAGACAGAGAAGTAGATAGGCAAAAGAAAGGAAGCTGAAAGAATGGAAGGAGAAGGAAGGAAGAGAGGGAAGAGTAGAAGACAGATAAGGTGAAGGTAGATAAGCAAGAGGAATGAAGGAAGGAAGAAGGGAGGTGTCTCGAGGAGGGGGAAACGTTTAGTGACCAAAGTTACAATGGCATTGAAAAAAGTGAGTGATGACCATTTTTCACACTTAGCGACCGTTGCAGCATCCTCATAGTCACGTGATCAAAATTTTGTTTGGCAACAGATTCGTATTTATGATGGTTTCAGTGGTCCTGGGGTCATTAATCGCCTTTTGTGAGCTTTTGACAAAATATAAATTTTTTAATCAAGCCCCCAGTTGTAATATAGCTCCTTGTCTAGGTGTGGGTCACCATGGTCCAGTTCATACCAGGGCATGCAGAGCCACGCTGAATCACACAGGAGAAAACAAACTCCTAAAACGCCATAACATCCTGATAGTGCATAACATAACATTCTGAGATGTGCCCTACCATTGACGTCCAGGATTTGACCATATATAGACTGAGCAGTAGATTAGAAATTGTACTTTTACAGGCTGTTTTTAATCACATGCTATTGCTCCTCCTGCCTTTGTCCTATCTCAATAAAGGGGCTCTCAGACCCCCAATCTGGGTCGCTCCATCCCGAGAAAGGTTGTGTCTTGTCTTTTCTCCACATTGGCCTCATGGACGAACCACGGGAACATTACAGCCCCCCCACTCCCCGGTCAATGGTGTCCCTCTTTACCAATCTGAAAATCTGGTCACCTTAATATAGTCTGGAGTAGAAATAACACTCTAGGTAATATTTATTTTAATTACTTATATTCTTTCCATTAATGACAATTCTAGTTTTTAGTGTCTGCTTAAATCTATCTCCTTCCATATTTTTACAGTTATTTGTAATACAACTTGGAATCACCCCCAATATTTTACGTTTTCACAACTTTAAAACCAGTTTTAAATTCCAATTTCTTCGTTTTTTCCACATTCATATTCTTAGTCAATATTGTATTTATTTTTAAACCCAGCATTTCTCCACAGTTTAATCATCTTCATAACATATTATTTTCTAGTGGGTCTTGCACAATCAATATCAAATCATCAGCAAAAGCACAAACTGTGTTGTTGTGCTTTAATTTGTAATCCTTTTGCTCTTGTTGTCTTGTCTAATATTCCTATTTAACAGTTCTAACACCAGAATAAATAATAAAGAGAATAAAAGACACACCTATCTTTTTTTGGATTTCACATGATTTTGTTGATTCACCATAATCAGAGCTTTCTGGAATGTATAAATGGACTTCAAATTCTGTATAAAGTCCAATCCAAAATCCATCCTTTTCACTACTTTAAACTCCCAGTTCAAATTATCAAACACTTTTTTTGCATCTAGAAAAATTAGTGCAGCCTCTTTGTCTCTAGTTGGTTGTAAATGTTCAATTATATCCAAGATTACTCTTATGTTGCCTATTAGTTGTCTTCTGCGTAAAAAAAAAACCCCACACTGGTCTTCATGTACGTAATCCTGTAAAACTTAAAACTCTTTCGGCTAAGATAGATGTGAAAAGATTGTAACTGTTATTAAGAAGAGAAATTCTTAACTCTGTAATTCTTCACAGAGGATAGGTCCAGTCCTTCTTTAGGTATTAGAGAGATGTAACAACCGAGTTTAAAGTTGCAGCTGCTGCATTGCCCTAGCAGTTGTTCACTGTTATGACCAACAAGGACAGTGCAGAGCTCCCCTCACTATCTCTTCCACTCATCTCACCTGGTCCCCACAAGCCTTTGGCCTATTCCCAATCTGGCAACTCAAGCCAGGCAGAAGAAGCTACTGGTGCAGAGGGCTGTTACAGCCAGGCCAATGCTATGAGACAATGCAACGTGAGGCTCAGTTTTCTTACAGAAGCCACATCATGGCAATCTTGTACTATTCTGTAAGCAGGTACTATTCTTGCAAGACTATAGGAGGCTCTGTTTTTAAGGAGGTTTCATTTGTGGAGCTTTCTTAAAAAGTGGACCTCATCCTCCTCAGAGGCTCGCAAGAATAATAATAACCTGCTTGCAAAATAGCACAAGGTTGCCATGAGGCAGCCTCTGTAAAAAAAAAAAAAAAACTGAGCTTGGCATCATATCGGCCAGGCCTATTCTTGCCTGTGCAAGAATAGAAAGGTAAATTGAGTGCTGCTTGGTCTTGGAGCTGGCTGAGGAACAGGCAGAGTCCTGCAAATTCCTTAGGTGGTTGGATGGAAAGCAGGTTGAGGCCTATAACAAGCCGCCTCTCACTAGCAGCTTCTGCTGCCCGGCTTGGGTGGCTGAATGGGTAGCTGGCCTATGCCTACAAACCATAACAGCCCCCGCACACTGGTAGTTTCTGCTGCCTGGCTGTAGGCTCCGTTGGGAGCAGGCTGAGATCTGCAGGGACTCCCAAGAGGCAAGGAGTAGAGCACGGGGGTGCCTCAGGAGGTGGCAGGGGTCTTGGGAGGCTTTAAATAGTTCTCCAGATCTCCTTGCTAGACTGTTAAGACACCAACTGGTGTATGTTGACATAACAATGGTGTAGTTCTATGATCACCTCCTTAAAAAATATAAATAAAAATGATTTCCCCAACTAAAGCTCTAATGCAGGAGTATCAAACTCACATCGTCACAGTAGTGTCACGGACATACCGGGACTTTCCCCCCCCCCCCTTCACTAAACTGGGAGTGGCATGGGCAGCATCTGATCATCCAGCCTGTGGGCCGGGAGTTTGACAGCCCTGCTCTAAGGACATCCAAATCCTTCTGCTTAAGCACAGATGCCGGTACTACAATTATATAGAAATTACACACCCAAGAAATCACAACACAAGAATGAATTATTTGAATTTTATTTAATCCATGAAAATCTACCTTAAAAACAACATAGAAAATCAAAATATAACCCAATACAATCAATTAGAAGAAACTGCAAAAGCTTGGAGTTGAGGCACAAGCTAAGATTTGCAGCGTTGTCTGAAGTATTTTAGAGGCCAAAGCAACACACTGTATCAAAGCAGTTATCTGTGAATGGAGACATGCTCCCTGCACCACGACCAAAAATGATTTGGGTGCCTTGTTTTTTGTTTTGAGACCATCAGTTGGAAGAAGAATGACTGGTTAGATGATTTATGTCCTTAACATTGCTTAGAAAGGCCATAGTATCTTAAAAAAAGTTCCCAAATTAAGCACTTGTTCCTCAACTTCTAGTCAGTAACTATTTACATTGTTATTACCAGATTTTATTTAAATGTTTAACTTTACACAACTATTAACAATCTTAGAGCTATAAAGGGAGATATAAGTCCAGGATTACATAGGTCATGCCACCACTGTATTTGCATTATTATTTCACTTGCTGCAGCTTTCACAATATGGCTTTCCATAAACAGATTATAGTTTGCTTAAATAATTGGTTTCCCATTAGCTGTTAAAATGGTGCTATAAATTAAAGTGGCACTTAAAACAAATCTTATTTTGAAGTGGGCTATACATAATAAACATTTCCTAATCAAGTGAATCACATAAAGAAACTTGATCAGGCAAGAGTGAATTCCAGAAATAGGGGTAAGGATAGATCAGGTTCTTAAACTGTAATTTCAGATGATCTATTGAAAAGATTACCATAAACACCAGGAATAAAGGCAGATGAGTCACATTGCTGGCTCTGCCTCTTCTTTTAGATGACGTAGAGGCCTCTTGCTCTCCAAGAAAAATCCATACATTTGCCTGAAGAAAAAATGCTAAATAGCAATTGACTTGTATATAGGGACTGTAGTTTTATATTTTATTTTTATTGAATTAAATAGAACTATATTCTTAATAATAAATAAATTTGTGTAATCTATACTATCAACTTCAAAAAAGAATCTTCTAAGGGAACTATAGTTTAATTTGTTCATTGGCTTTCACAAAGATAAATTAACTTTATGAAAGGCAGCAAGGTTTTATTTAATAAAAGAACTAATGAAGTAGAAAGTGTCTTGCACCCAGAACAAACTTGTAGCTGGGGAAAATGATGTTATAATAAAGTACTGCAAATGCTAACTAATTTGGGGACAGTTATTATTGAACATTCAAGCACCTAAATAGAATATCTAATTGAGAGAGCCACAAGCCCTCCTTGTTTCCATTTTCAAGTAAATTAAATTTTCTTACCTATTCTATCACACTAAGGCATTGTGAACAATTCAGAGGTCTAGAAGCAAATATGTTTGTGTAATCTATACAATTAATTTTTCAGGTAAACCTGTAGGTTTAATTATTCATTGGTTTTGAAAGATAAATTAACTTTATGAAATAGCATTCAACTGGAGTGAACAAATTGTTTCATTATGCTCTTCTATCATGTGTAAGAAATAGCACATAACAACATATGCAAGTTTTCATTGTTTAGATTTGAAAAAAGTACATAAACTGGAATGAAGAAGCTACTTTTTGTTTGGACATAGTGAATAGACTGACAATTTAAAATATTTTCATGAGGTCAGTGTGATGGAGAAAAGATCAGATTTTTCCATTACTCAAAAGAAATGTAGAAGCAAGAAATCAAATTGAATTCTCTAGTGGGATACTATTTGGTAAATTCATTATCGCCATTCTGGCCGGAGGAAGAAAACTACTCACTGCTGACATGGCCACTTCTTCCTTTTGGCGCCACTTATAGTTTCTGGTGAGGAGGCAGGACTTATTATCCTTGTGTCTTCCTCATTATATATTAAAACTGAAAAGGTGCAAACATTTCCTATTATACCAAAATAATGATCTTTGGGGTACCTGGATTCCACTGGGTTTTGTATCACCAAAACATAAAGATTGAATTAAACATGCTTAACAGAAACAGCATTTGATAATTTAAAAGAAATTGTTATATCTGATATAAACAGATCGAGTATATGACTTTTTCTTTTAAAAAAGCAGATACCTACTCACCATAGTCTAAGTGATTTTTCTTTTCTACAAAAGATGTAACATCTCTCACTATTAACTGCACAAAACAGACCAACTGCAATGTCACAATGCATGTACAGGATTGCATATTATTATTTGTCATATTTGCCTTTTATAGCCAAGCTATTCCAGATATAATGTAGAATTGTATGAAACACTTGCCATTCCATATTTTAGCTGAATAAAAGTAGTAGTATTAGCCAAAAGTTATCGTAAGTTAGAAAATGTGCATAGTGACCACTAGATGGTGCAGTCATATTAATGATCTTTCTGTTTTATTCCTCATTGTGCAGCTCTTAACAGTACGCATCTATAGTTTCCTGGGTACATGTCAAATAAAATATAATACAGGTAGGACAATGAGTCTGCTGGGGGCCTTGGAAAAAGCTCATTTAGATAGATATGAAGACTACAAAATGCAATTTAATTTGACTGGCTATACAACTTGGTGACTTGAAAGTCAAATTCTGAAAGAAGAATATTTAATGATTATTCAGTTGCTGAGCATTTGAAGCCTGCCCATTTTGTAAGTGCATCTCATATTATGAGTTGCATTGAACAAAATTGAGTGTATTTACTCCAGGCATCCTAAATATTCATATAATGCATTTATTCTGAATATGAATGCAAATATAAATGTAAGCCAAATATACTTATTTAAATTACTTTAAAGAAATCACAGTGTATTTCACTATTCATGAAGTATGAATTAGATTTACAATTTACTAACAGATCAAGAGAAGGTGCATTGTTTGGCAATGACCTTTCTGAAATCAATAGCAAATATATCATAAAACATTTATTCTCACATTCCTCCAAGCAAATGGGAAACCAATGTTAAGTTGGTTGGAACCATCGATAGTTAGTGGTGGGTCATTCATAATACTTCTTGGCCCAAACAAGTGAAATAATTTTCTTTCAATCTTTTACATAGAAAGAAGAGGTTAACATAAATACACAAAGAATTACAATCCAGTTTGAGAAGCATTGGTAGAAAGAGAATCTCACATGATGCCAACTTCTTTTCCAGATTAAGAGACTGACATCATTTGAACAGAAAAACTTCCTGCCCCCATTCAATAACCCACCCCAATCTCTTCATCAACAACAAAAATAAAAGTAAAAGAATATTGTGAAAGGAAGTATTCACAATCAAAATTAAAGGAGGTGGCTCAAGCTCCTGATGGTAGCTCAGGATTGTCAGGTGACTTTGTCAGAAAAACATCTGAAAGCACAGACATGTTCTCACAGCAAAATCATTGGTCTTCAGCCAGTTTAAGCAGAATCCATCCTTTTCTGCTACCTTCTTTGGGTACTGGTCCCTCCAAATGTAAGAAGCAGTCTTCAACAATCTTCAACAGAACTGTTGGAACAAAACAAAAAAAACCCCAAGAATGCCTTACAATCAGAACATTTAACTAGTAATTTACATATTAGCAAATCACAATATGTTAACAATAAGGACAAGATTAATTGTACTTTTGCCAATTTCTGTCTAGCACAAGGGCCTGCAATCTTAAACATTCAAAGAACCATTTGGACCAGTTTCCCACCGAAAACAATACCAGGAAAACACAAAACCTGGGTGGGCATGGCCAACTTGATGTCACTCACTCCCACCCAGACACATGAACACCCTCCCCCCAGCCATACCTTCATATATTTTGTGGTTCCCAATGTTTTCTATGGGAAATGTGTGTGTGTGTCTTTCTCTCATTCTCCCACTCATCTTTCTCTTTCCCTCTTTCTCCCTCTCCTCCCTCATCTTTCTTCCTCTCCCTCCCTTTCATCTTTCTACCCGGTCATCCCTCTCTCTCATCTTCTTTCCCCCTCTCCCTCCTCATCTTTCTCCCCCCTTCTCACATCTCTCATCTTCTTTCTCCCTTTCTCCCACCCTCTCCTCCCTCCCTTTCTCCCTCTCATCTTTCTCCCTCTCCCTCCCTCTCATCTCTCATCTTTCTCTCATCTTTCTCCCTCCCCCCTTTCTCCCTCTCATTTTCTCCCTCTCCCTCCCTTTCTCTCTCATTTCTCCCTCCCTCCCTCTCATCTTTCTCCCTCTCGCCTCTTTCTTCCTCTCATCTCTCATATTTCTCTCATCTTTCTCCCTCCCTCCCTTTCTCCCTCTCTCCGTTTCCCATCCTTCCCCCCTCTCTCCCTCCAGCTCTTTCATTTCTCTCTCCCATTTCTCTATTTCCTCTCATTCTCTCCATTTTCTCATTTCTTTCTCTCTTTTTCTCCCCTTTCCTTTCCCTTATTTCTTTCTCTCTCACACACGCGGGATATCCTCTCTCAAGCAGGATATCCTCCTGTGCTGGCATCTTGGCAGTGGGGACAGCGACTCCTCCACTTGCTGCCGCCACTAGGCAGTGAGATGAGTAGCTAGCTGCACAGTGCAGGAGAGCTGGAGCTCTTCCCTCTTTGCTACTCCTCCCCATTCCTGAGCTGACATGAAAGGGACCGCGACTGGCACTGAGCTGCCTGCAAAGGATGTGGAATTGCAAAAAGTAGCCGGTCACAGGCAGTGCTAGGGGTGCTTCAGCTGCACAGATCTGTGGAGAGGCTTACACGTTCTTGGGGTGGAGAGCAAGCCACATGACCACGTCAGCAGGGAGCCTCAGGAGAGGAGTCAAAGAGCTGCATGAGGCTCTGGAGCCACGGACTGCCAACACCCAGTCTATCAGTACTGTTCAAAGCTACCAGATGCACATAAACTGGAGATGGAAGTCTTGGCCAGACAAGAGACAGAGAACCTATGTATGACCATACAAAACTAGTTCCCATTTTGCCCAGATAACATCGTTACTCAAGAGAGCTGCACTGTTTGCCTGTGGTCAAAGTGCAGTGGAGAGTGTTGGTTGTCAACATTAAACCTTAAATGGCTTGCAGAAGGAAAAGGTTTGGAGACTTGAAGGTTTTATATTATGAGAAAATGTTTGTGATTGAATTGAGATAGCAATTACTCAATGCAACAAGGTGAATGATTATAAATAATGTGTTATGGATGTGTAATCTTTAATACATGCCTGGAATATAAATCTTTTAGAATTCATTGGGATTGAAGTGGCTAATTACCGAGTAACAACAAAGTAGTCTAAAAGCTTACAATTTAAAAGATGAATACATATTTTTAAGAGTCTCAGCACATTCTTCAATAAGGAGACAAGCTATTATTTGTAAATGAAGGGTGCATCTATTTCTCAACCATTCCTTTCCTCCTGCTCCTCTTCTACTGTTAGATGGAAGCAATTCATATAGTCCACTTCCATGTTTGTGCTTCAAGCATTCTCGTTACATGTGTGCTTTTTTAAAAATATATTTTTATTATTTTTATATTTAAAACAATGCAGTACCTTCGAAGTCAAAGTGACATGTGTGCTTAATTTCAAATGTTTGAAGAGAATGCTGTAATTGGGACTCTTGCCAGTAAGGCTGATAACCTAGTCCACACATTCTGTAACTTACTAACATCTAAGAAACTGTAATGTGAAAATCTCCAGTGGCCAAAACTTTGATAGGTGATGGTGGTCAATATTTAGACTGCAACTTGGAAAGAAATGTATGTAACAGATATAAGAACATATATCACCAAGACTGTTGAATAAACTAACAAAAGCAGTTCACAGATTGGCAATAATTGTATTATAATGAAAGACAAAGGACTGAGTTTGGGTAAATCTAGTAGAAAATTATGGATGTCAAGTGACACCAATGGATGAATGGAAATAAGGCAGGAAAGTAAACAAAATGCAGTGGAGGCACCTGGAGATCCAAGTATAAATATGATATTATTTGATGAAAAAGAAGTCACAATTACTGTAAGAGTCTTGAAAATTTTTAAGATTGCAGGTGCAGATGGTGTTAACATCGTATGGCTGCTGTAAAGAAAACACACTAGAAAAATAAAGTAGAGTTATGGAAATCAGATAACCACAGCGTGAAAAACATCCAATCTAATATCTAGTCTGGAAGGCCTTCAGGGATGGTGAAATTAACGGCCATGCAACACATTTGGGAAACAAGTTGGGAAAAACTATGCTGAAGTCTTCCTCCTCAACTAACTCCGTGGCAAATCTTATTTACTGAAATTAGAACAAGTCCCTCAAGCATATCTTAGGCATTTATTTCTTCCCCATTTTAAATCATTTATTTTTTTTAGTATAAATTATTTAGCTATTATGCATTGTTTTCAAAACCAGAAGTATATAAATATATTGTGTTTTATCTTGTTGATAAGATCTGAAAATATCTAATTATTGCTTATTTAAACTACAGATGAATTGTTTTAGTTAAACACTTACATGTTTAAGTGTAAGAATTTTCTTACACCTCAGAATTTTCCGAGTTTTGTCTGAAGCTGAGGACTGTCACCAGATGTGGTATCTTCCTCTTAGGCATCTCAGGAAATTCTGTTGATTGGCTGTAATCTTCTTTTCTCTTCCTCGGAGTCTGATGTTCTATTAAGTTTTCTTGGTTTTCGTCTATAAGCCCAACTTCTAAATCTTTTCTTGTTGATTGTTCTGTTTCAAGAGAGCCTACTGGATGATCACCTGAGACAATACTTCCTAGCATGATGTTTGAGTCTCTGTTGAAACAACTACATCCGCTTTTAATTCAGGCTTTGAATCATATTGCTTACTTTCTGTTTTGCTTACATTCTCTTTCACAGTTTCAAGATCAGCATCTGTCTTTCTGGAATTCCAGTTTTCTCTATCTTCAGATACTATAGAACATGAAGGCATTTCTTTTGCTACTTTAACGGCTTCTTCTGTGTCTGCATTTACAGTTGTTGGCTGAATTTCATGATTTTTCTCTTCTGCCAGAGAAACTTGCTGACGAACTTGTAAAACTTCCTGAATTCCAAATTCATTTAAACCCGTTAGACACAATTCACTCTTCTGCATTAAAGGAGAAGTGGCCTCTTGCGATTGTTGAAATTGAGTGACTGCACTCATTTTCTGCACAATTTTGTAACTCTCAAACTCTATTGTTTCAGCCTGAACATATTTTGGAAATTCAGTAGGGGTCAGGAATGGTTCTGAAGTCATCACCTTTTGCTCAGCTTCTTCAGAGATGAAGATGTTAGCAGCTCCATGTCTGGAGGAGATTGAGATGTACATGACTGGAGTGAATCTTCTCTGGTGCATCTTTCTGCTGATTCTTCTGCAAATTCAGCAGAAGATATTTCTTCTGAAGTCATCATAACCTTTTTCTCAGTTTCTATTTCTGATGAAGATTTTGGCAGGTCTATTTCTGGAGTGGATCCAGATGTACTCATTTGGAGTGCACCATCTCTAGTGCTTTTTCCTTCTGATTCTTCTGAAAAGTCAGTACAGGGGATGCCCTCTGAAGTCATAATCTTTTCGTCAGTTTCTACTTCTGATGAAGATTTTGGCAGCTCTATTTCTGGAGTGGATCCAGATATATCCATCTGGAGTGCGCTTTCTCTAGTGCATTTTCCTTCTGATTCTGGAAATTCAGTAGAGGGGATGCATTCTGAAGTCATCACCTTTTCCTCAGTTTCCTCTTCAGATAAAGATTTTGGCTGCTCCATTTCTGGAGGAGATCCAGATGCACCTGTCTGGAGTGCTCCTTCTGTGGTACATCTTCCTTCTGATTCTTCTGGGAATTCAGTAGAGGGGATGCCTTCGGAAGTCATCTCCTTTTCTTCAGTTTGTTCTTCAGATGAAAATTTTGGCTGCTCCATTTCTGGAGAAAATCCAGATGCACCTGTCTGGAGTGTTCCTTCTGTGGTGCATCTTCCTTCTGATTCTTCTGGGAATTCAGTAGAGGGGATGCCTTCGGAAGTCATCTCCTTTTCTTCAGTTTGTTCTTCAGATGAAAATTTTGGCAGCGCCATTTCTGGGAGAAAATCCAGATGCACCTGTCTGGAGTGTTCCTTCTGTGGTGCATCTTCCTTCTGATTCTTCTGGGAATTCAGTAGAGGGGATGCCTTCGGAAGTCATCTCCTTTTCTTCAGTTTGTTCTTCAGATGAAAATTTTGGCTGCTCCATTTCTGGAGAAAATCCAGATGCACCTGTCTGGAGTGTTCCTTCTGTGGTGCATCTTCCTTCTGATTCTTCTGGGAATTCAGTACAGGGATGCCTTTGGAAGTCATCTCCTTTTCTTCAGTTTGTTCTTCAGATGAAAATTTTGGCTGCTCCATTTCTGGAGGAGATCCAGATGCACCTGTCTGGAGTGCTCCTTCTGTGGTGCATCTTCCTTCTGATTCTTCTGGGAATTCAGTAGAGGGGATGCCTTCGGAAGGCATCTCCATTTCTTTGGTTTGTTCTTCAGATGAAAATTTTGGCACTTCCATTTCTGGAGGGGATCCAGATGCATCTGTCTGCAGTGCATCTTCTCTGGTGCATTTCCCTGGTG